>NW_019154131.1:2437357-2463446 GCF_002288905.1 Enhydra lutris kenyoni | reverse complement strand
AAGGAAGGAAGGAAGGAAGGAAGGAAGGAAGGAAGGAAGGAAGGAAGGAAGGAAAAAGAAAAAGGGGAAAGAAAGGAAAGGAAAAAGAAAAAGAAAAAGAAAAGAAAAGGAAGGAAAGGAAAGAAAAGGAAAGGAAAGGGAAGGGAAGAGAAAGATTTCAAAGTATACTCTTTCAAAATTCCTATTACACAAAAATGTGCTGATAGTTATAGTACATCTGAGGAGGTGGGTTTCATGGACAACTTTGGCATTACCAATGTTACTTAACTAGTTAAAGAATGTTAGCTCATATTTCATATATGTACAAATTCTTAAAATACACATGGACAGGAAAAGGGACAGTGTTCACTCTGTTCACTTCAGCTTCTTTTATCAGGACAGGAACTCTAATCAGGGGTTCCTAAGGTGATAAGGTAAAAAGAATATAAACTTGAAACTAGATAGGATTTAAATCCTGTTCTCTACCAACCACCAGCCTTGTGGCCTTGGACAAATGAAATAACTGAGCTCAGTTTCCTCAATAGGAAAAATGACAATAATACTATCTACCTTCAAGAACAGTAAATATAAATTACTAATAATGTATACAATAGCAAGAAATCAGCATGGTCAATTCTCTCATTGTTGTAGGAATAGGGAGAAGAAAACTCCTAAAGGAAAGCTGGCCTATCTTTGGAAAACTAGCTAGCAACATGGTAGCAAAAGGAGCTTATTATGAGCATCAAATCAAGGACAGGTGAAAGAGTGAGAATATGAAACTCACTGTGCTAGGCAATATGACAGATGCTGAAAATTGGAAATAAAAATAAATAGTTCTTTGCTTTCAAAGAGTTCAAAATTTCCCATGGGAGAAACCTCCAATTTCCAACTATTTCATTAACAGCATCTATAAGACAAAGTCAAAAAGTGGCTGAACAAGATCTCTAAGCAAAGAACCACTAGCATGTTATAATCTATATTGTAGAGACCTATTTAGCCAGAGCGGCCCCACCTTGGTTGAACAGCCATTTTGTTGTTTGCACACTTATTCTTGATCTTCATACGTAGTTTCACAACCAAACAAAAGGTGGAAATAAAAATGCAGAAAACATGGTACAAAATATGGCTAATTCAATGGCCTATTGGGTTCAGACATCTTTGTCTCCAGGGAAAAGGGATTGTGTACAAGTATAAGGAAATGTAGAATAATAGATTAAGCTGTATGAAATTGCAGTTTCTGTGGAGAAAAAAATCAAATAGCAATTTCATACATTTCAACCTAATACAGTAATTTATTTTTCCAAGAATGGAATGAACCACATAATTGTAGTATCAAAAGCTATCTCTCAGATATTTCTGCCAAACTTTAAGAGTAATGATACATACATGAATTCAAAAGAATCTTGAGTATCATTTTACAAACCCAATGCTTTTAGCATACTCAGATGCTTAGTCATAAGACTTCATGCCAACCACTGTTTAGGGAAAAAAAAAAAAGAATATTTCCAGTACATATACATATATATATATATATTATATATATAGGCTTTATTAAGAGTTTTCTATGAAAACAAAAAAGTTCTAAGACTGATACTAAAAAGTACAGAAAGCAACCATGTAAGTTAAAAGCTAACATTTTTCCCTGTGATTCAATCAAACCCTTATGAAGCCACTAGCATAATAAGAGCAAGGTGTTTTTGATTTTTATTCCCCATATTGCCATAAAAGTCAATGCCACTGGGGCTTTCGATAGAATTTACTGACAGAGAAATCAAGCTAAACTGAGAATGTCCGACAATTATTACACAGCTGAGTGCTAGATAAAATATCCATTAAATCTGAGTGCCAACAACATTTAATGTTTTATGTCCACATAATGCAGGAAAACACTGGCTGTGACCTATCAACAAACATTCCAAGCCAATCTACATAGTAATCTGCTGAATTTGCTGTTTTATTGCTTAAACAGACAAAAATACAACTGTGCTTATCATGAAAGTATAATATTACCTCAAGCTAATAAGAATTGATGGAACAAAGAGAAGAGATCATTATGTAAAAATTAATAACATTTGGAGAATGACATGCAACAGCCATAAGACAGCATTCTTTTTTTTAAATTGTAGGGAACTTTTTACAGAGGGGAAACACTGTCGATGGAGGGATATTTCTATACTTCACTATTTTGCTTTTCAATGAAAGGCTAACAGGGAGCAAGAGACTACTTTATACCCTACCCTATACCCTCTCCTATTATCATTCAAGTTTGAATGAAACTTCAGGGTTTGAAAGAAACTTTGGGACAATTAATGAGATGAGGAATCATGATGAGCCTTAAAGAGATTACATGATTTTGTTCTCCAAGGCCACACAGCCATTAACAGCAAAGGAAAAACTAGAACAAGGCGTCTGGTTGCCACCATAAACAGTCATGTACTCATTACGTTCTGGCAAAACAGACAAACAAATGGGTGCTTTCAATATTTAAAATAAAATTGTTATCTACTTTAATACTTAAATAATATTTATAAAGTTTGAATAGATAAAAGACATCACTATTATATTTGGTCAGCATATCCACTTAATCCTTAAAATAAGAGAAATAAAATGAAGACTAGAACATCTACACAAATTCTGTTAGAAAGGAGCGAGTTACAGCATGCCATGGACTGACAGGCATAATTCTCCCCTAAAACAACTATCTACCAAAGTTAAAGTGAAACAGCCAATTTTTAATCATGTCCTTTTGTTAGAAGGACAATTGCAAAGTGCCCAGGAGCCAGCTTGTACACTAGTAGTACTTACAATGACTGAATGACGCAGGCTAAATTTCAGAAAATACTATAGAAAGTATCAGGCAATCCCAGAAGAAAACAAAAATCTCTAATAAAGTGAATCAGTAGGTAGTTCCAGTTCCCCACATGGGAAAATGTGCTTCGGACCAATTCAGAAGGTGATTGCATTATAAACATGAGCATTGTAACAAAAGGAATGTGAAACAGAGAAAATCATTTGGGAAAGTAATCAACTTTTGTCAGACTTGCATTCCTGAGATTCTCCTTACTTAATTATACTTAAATGTATACATTTTATTCTTTAAAATAACTAAAAACCTAGGTTAAATGGGTTAAATAATGGTCAAACACCAAGAATAATCTCTAATTAAAGCAGCAATTTCCATCTCTTCTATCTCTATATTTAAATATTTAATCCTTTGCTAAATGAATTATAATATTAATAGAGACAGACTGTCTAAAAAAATAAATTGCTGTAACATTGCCTGAAATACACTCTTAATCTAACTCTAAAGGCATGCAGACATTACAAAGATAGGGATCTGGTATCTGTAATTTCAAAAAGATGTTTAGCAGCTCATTACTGTACTGCACTTGCTGAACTGATGATTTATAAAGTTATATAGACAGTTCAGATTAGATAAAATTAGAGCCATAGCAGGGCTTTAATCTGACCTGAGTCAGACTGAATCTTGTCAATTTTCAAACTTGTAGGTGGGGTCACCTTTGCAGTTGGGTAAACATGGTAAAGATGGGTATCTGTGTCTTTCTATCTTTCTGTATAATTATTTTAGAAATCATAAAATTACAGTTGAAGAATTAGAAATAAAAATTTGGTCCACTGGGGATGAGCTCAACATATCACTACATTTCATTTCAGGGTATTTAAAATGCCAAACATCCATTCCTGAGCCTGTGAATTAGAACTCCCAATAATTTCTGGCCAATTCTTACATTTCACCCAAGAAGAAACTGAGGCCAATCTCAGTCAAAAAACTGATAAGGAGGGAGGAGGGTGGGACGCCTGGTGGCTCAGTAGGTTAAGCATCTGACTCCTGATTTCGGCTCAGGTCATGTTCTCAGGGTCCTGGGATCAAGCTCCATGCTGGGCTCCCTGCTCAGTGGGGAATTTGCTTATCCCTCTCCCTCTCCTTCTGCCTCTCTCCTGGCTCAGGCTCTGTTTCTCTCTCAAATAAATAAGTAAAACCTTTAAAAAAAACAAAAAACAAACAAAAAACCTGATAAGGGCCAACTAGGCCAGGACTTTAGTCAATCTATTTTCCAGTAATAAACCAGATTCCACTTTAGAGGGGATTCAAAATTTTTGTTAATTGCTTCTGCTAGATGCCTTAGAAACATTAACAGCTGGGATCCACTTTTACTCTAAATTTCTGACTTGAGATACTTGGCCAGTCCTATGGTTAAGAATTTTAAGGGTGACTTTCTCTTATTAACCTATCTCCTTTTCCCATTCAAGCCTAGACCCAGGTGGCAAGCCCTCTTGTCCTCTACCTATGGTCAGTTTTGGTTGTTTTTCCCCAGTACACCCTTAACAGAGGGTAGAGACTTTTAAGAGTCCATCTTTGTGTGTCAGAGGGAATCCTAGAGGTCTTAACTCTGATTTCTAAGCTTCCACTCTACTCCCAGCATATTTACCCCAAACAGACACAGCATTAGCTCTCCCCTACCAATCCGATGTCATTTCTCTCCGCATATGGGACTCTACTGCAGGACTCTGGGATCGTGACCCAAGTTGAAGGCAGTCACTTAACCAAACTGAGTCACCTAGGTGCCCTCCATGTCTCTTTAAAATACATTTTTGCCCATATTTTTAAAAAATGAGATCAAATATGAAAAATTACCAATATTACAAAATTGAGCACCTGATAACAATCTTATATATTTTCTTACAAACTTTCTACTTACTTTTCAAAGTCTCCAGCAAAACTCCACTTGACAGCATCAGTATGTCAACTCCCACTGCCACCAACAACAGTGGGGATCACTGTGTAAAGTATTACTGCATCAGCCACTACCATGTTCATGATGCCTCCCATGTGCTTATGGGGCTGTCCTGAGTGCACACTTGCTTGAGAAACATTAACCTTATCAATTCACCAAGGGAGTTAGGTGCACAGTAAGTACAAAAGCAGTGAACGTCTTGGAAGTCCACAGTGGGAAAAGCTGGAAAATTTACATTGGAAACACATGTAAATTTAAAAGAAATGCACACATATATGCAGGATGATAGCTTCAGAGAACAAAGAATGAATCATGAGGGTTCAGGCAGTGAGGCTGTCAAAATTCATGTCCAGAATATCAGTATAAGAGGAAGTCTGGAGTCTGTGCCAGCACGATTAAAGCACTGCTGATGAAAACCCTAGTCAGCAAAAGCATGAGGAATTCAACATTTTTGAATCTGAACGACATCAAACTAGGAAGGAAGGCAACAAATACAAATACACACTGCAGTGCTAGCCAAGCCACTGTCCCAGTGGGATGTCATTATTCTGGGGGCCCTCAGGTCTCCAAGGCTTTGGCTATGTCTGCAATGTGGCAGCTTCATTTTAACTTTGAGCATGTCCTAGGATTTGGCACAGTGGTAAAGAAGATTCTGATACAGTCGGAATACAAAACTGGGTTAGCTGATGCATATATATATTTCCCAGCTAACTAAAACTGCATGTTTTCCTATACATTTATGCATACAGAGAATATTTCCTGGACAAGAACTTGCATTTTCCTTAACATGAAAGCATATATCATATTAAAGTATTTGACTGATGGCTGATTTCAAAGTTACTGATGACCAGCACTTTCCTGCTTTTGGATCCATGGATGATTTAAGCCACAGTGGTTAATCTTGGACTAGGAAGGGAAGGCAAGATGAAAGGAGTGGGAGTAGGGAGACAGACAAATGATGAGCACAATATAAAGTGACAAGTGGCATTCTAAAGCTAAGTAAGTATGCGTATAACAGGACAGCAGAGGTAGGAAAGGAGAAGTGGTAAGCAGAGGATTCAAGAAGGAAAGGGTAGCACAAGTAAAGCAATAATTGGGGGAAGTGCATGGAAGTAAAAAGCAGTAGATTACATTCAGAAGGAAAAAAAAGTTGTCTGAATGGATGAAAAGGAGGATTTGTGGAGGGTAGTTGAGAAGAATGAAGCTAGAGAACAAAGCTGGTACTGGATCATGACGGCCTTAATGTCACTTATCCTGTATCAAAGCTGGAATATTAGGGGAAATATGTGAGAGCCTTTGAGCCCCCATCTTCACCAACGAAGGAAAAAGAAATACTGTGGCAGACTTCTGAGCCTGCCAACCCTAGCTGGTTCATCCCCTCACTCTCAGTACCTTCTGTGGCCAGGCAAGAGTGTTGTTCTTGGAGCCTGTCTGTTCACCCATGCCACACACAACACACACACTCTCCTTCCTACAGACACTCAACCACAAAGCATTGAAATTGGAGAAGAGGAATATGCCATTATGTTGACATATCACAAGAAGAGGACAGGTACATATAAAGAATGCCTCAAAAATAAAATGATCCACCTAACCTTCTCTTTCAAGTTTATGTTCTAATCCAACATTTGTATAATTATTTTAATGAACAGAAAAAATACAGAATATTAATCCATGTTTCAGGATCACCTTGTACAGCTGCCCAGCTTAAGGAAAAATATAACTGAAAAACATTTCAGTTAAAAGAAAACCAGAGGCAGCTTAGTCATTTCTTTTCAATTATAAATAATAAAATATTCAGTATACATTTAAGATTTTTTTCACTAAAAACAAAACAAAAACAAGGAAGAATTAGATAATAGTTTTTATATAAAGATACTATATTCTAACATCATTCTTTTCTTATGTATACCATGTTTGCTCTACCACCAACAACCAGTGTTTTGCTGGTTGAGCTGAGAGTCAGGAAATCCTTACAGATTCTATAATTACTGGATCTGCCACTAACCATAATGGTCTCTATAGTTTCAGGTCATTTGAATATCAAAAAGCCACTTCACTGTACTTTTGAGAAGAGCAACTTAGGGGTGACTCTTATCTCCTGGCTGCACACAAATTCCCAGAGATGCTGGATCAATATTTTTTCTTTTTGCTATTTTTCTGTTAAGGAGTCAAATTCCAACTTCAACAGAGAAATGCTCGTTCACCAGCAGAAGACTAAACTGTTGTTTAGAGATACAACTTCTCACATGCTCTAATCTAGTTAATGCTCCTGACTGAAATATAACTACTTGTATATGAGGAATGCAAAAGGAGCCTAGTAGTTTGGGTAGAAAAATTCCCAAAAGAAGCTAGATTTGGAGTTGTTGCTCCCGATGAGCACTAATCCCACTGTTCATCATTTTCTAATAATAATGATGTTCATTCACTTCCAACTGTTATAAATACAGCTGACCCTTGAACAACTTGGGGGTTAGGGTGGCCAAACCCCCACACAGTTGAAAATCCACATATAACTTTGAACCAAAACTTAACTACTAATAGCCCACTATTGACCAGAACCCTTACCAATAACATAAAGAGTCGATCAACATGTGTTTTGCATATTATATGCATTAAATATGGTATTCTTACTATAAAGTAAGCTAGAAAAAGGAAAATTTTATTTTTAATATATTTTTTAAAGAATTTATTTATTCTTTGTCAGATAGCATAAGCAGGGGAGCGGCAGGCAGAGGAAGAAGCATGTAGAGGGGAAGAAGCAGCTGGGCAAGGAGACTAATGCAGGACTCGACCGCAGTACCCTGGAATCATGACCTCAGTGGAAGGAAGATGCTTAACTGACTGAGCCACCCAGGCTCCCCGAAAAGAAAATTTTATTAAGAAAATCACAGAGAAGAGAAAATACTTTTTACAGTACCATACTGTATTTATAAAAAAATTCACTTATAAGTGGACCCACACAATTCAAACCTGTGTTGTTCAAGGGTCAAATATAATTTACTTCAGGATGCAGAACATTCCCCATTGTTAGTATGGAAAGTTGTAAAAATATTTAGTCATCACTAAAATTCTCTGATTTTTTTATTTTCGATTCTCCAAAATCCTCAGAGGACCCTTTTACTATGTCCTTAACATATTAAAATACAGAGTGTATGACTGCAAAAGCTACAATTACCCTAATGTTTCAGCAAGACATTTAGCCTTAAATCCTTGAGATGATTTTGTTAAACCAATTCACTTAAAAATTTTGTAAACCATACTGATTGACATCAGAACTGTTCTCCATGGAGAAACTCTGGGCCAATTTATGATGGCCCACATCAAAATAAACTACTGGGGAGAAAAAAGGACACAGGAGAAAGTAGTTTTCCTTACATGTTACTATAATCCATTCCCTTCCAAAAAGCTACACAATGATGGAGAAGCGTAATTAAAATTCAAAAGTAATGCACACTAAGCAGTAATTACCTTATACAGAATTGTCCTTTATTTTGACACTAAGGGGAAAATGGCTTGTGCTGGGTACAATAAAGAGGAAAAAGAAGAAATGAACATGATGACATATGGAAATAAACATGAATATGGTTCACTACTTGTATTACTAGAGACAGAATTCCACCTTTGGCTGGTGTTCTGGAAATTGCTACAGTCGTTATCCCATCCCTACACTGATGATCTTTTTTCCTAACTAACCATGGGATATAAAAGAAGACAGTGAGCAAAGAAGAAAACAATCTGTTACAGATGTCTACTCTGATGACTGTATTCAAACCAAACAAGAGGCCTAATCCCAAGGTTCACATTACTCCATTGACAGCATCTTCACAGGCACATGACCTTAACAGTTTGCACCAGTAAAGGACAATACTTTGAAGAATGGCTTTTTATAAAACCTGTTTTTTAGAGAAGGAAAAAATAAGCACCCCCAGTGCTATGAGACACTTGCAAGGGAGAATTAGCTAGTCAGTGGTCTGATTTTTAATCAAAGGCAACAAAAAGACATTTTTTGGAAAAAGAGAGAAAGAGAGGTGAAAAGGGTAGCAAGGTAAAACAAAAGATAAATATTACACCCAGGAATAGTAACTGGTTGTAAATGAAACTACTTCACATCAAGCAAAGTCAGTAAAATCCAGTTAAGGAGAAAAGTTGTTTCACCACATACCAGGCATAACAGGAAATGGAGGTATTGCACATAGTTTCTTACTCAAGATGGTGTGAATAATTTTAAAGGACTCAAGTTAAAAATAAAGACAATGCAAAGAAATCTATAGCATGGTAACTTCATGATTTGACACCTTTAGAGAAGTGATTCTCAACTTCCTCTAGAGTATCTTAAGGTGAATGTCAGAAAAGACCGATTTTATCCCATCATATGAAATGGGAAAACTTTGACTAGAAACATAGCTAGCTTATATGATGCAAGGATTTACCCTTAAAATCCAAATTCCTTTTGCCTGTTAACTATTTCTTATAACCTCCTTATGGTATGCATGTCTTTGCAACTCGGTCAAATTTCCTATCAAGCAATTTTTAGATAAGTTTATTATAACAAAAAGACAGAATGAATGTTGACTATCATTCAGTATACAAAGAATAAACACTGCAAAATCACAAGCTCACCTTCATCACTTGTTGCCTGCTGCTTCACCAGAGTCAGTGGGGATCTTGCTGGAGGCTTACTCAGTGGATGGCGCCAACTTTTAGCAGTTTTGGTTTCTCCCTCTATTCTCTGGTCACAGAACAAAAATGGAGAAGAAACACAGTTAAAGACTTGCTTTGAATAAAAAACTATGGTTCACAATGATTTATTACAATTTAATTATAAAGAATTCTTATACTTATTTACCTCCTTGGGAATTAATCCTTAAAAAAAAAATCTTAAACCTGTAAGTCAAAAAAAATAGGAATCCATTCTATTAGTTATTTTACCAAGAGATCAACTAACTATCCTTCCACTGCATATTAAAACACTATCTGTGGTGCAGGGTAGGCTTATCAAACTTGGAACTAACACAGCAGTTAGCAAGTTCTCAAAATTTCTACCAAACTAATCTAAATTTAGGACTACATATTCATAACTATATAGAACTGTGGCACCTGGTCACCTCTATGCTGGCCACATGTGAAAATCTGGCAGGTCATTTTGCTTTCTATGTTTAATCAGTGAGCCAAAGTGAGCCTGTATACTTTCTCCGATTCAGAAATGAATCCCCACTTCTCTGAGGATCAACTAAGAAATTTAAAGATTTTTTTTTAATATAGTACATTACTGTCATCTTGAAAGCACTTAAATTTTATAAAGAATTTTTTGTCTTGTTCTCTCCAAACTCTATTTTCCTTTCAAAGGTATATGAGAAGGCCATCCACACCCTGACATCTTCGCATAGAACCTACTTTCAAGTTTACTTGCCCAGGCACTCAAAAAACAAACAACCCCCCCGCCCCAGAATTTAAGGGGGTAGGTATACAGAGAAAGTGTTTGAAACTAATGGGTTTGCATCAACAATTAACTAGGAAAGAAAAGAGTCTCAGAAATGTACCTGTAAGTGGAAGAAGCAGTGGCTGGAAGTAGAGAAATTCACTGGCTTCTGACACCAAAACAGGATTATGAGAAAATATGTGACAACATTCTAATCAAAGCTGGGAGTAAGGAAAGGATGTCAAAATAATACAAGGCACACCTGGGTGACTCAGTCAGTTAAGTGTCTCGTTCTTGATTGCAGCTCAGGTCATGATCTCAGGGTCATGAATTCGAGCCCCATATCAGGTTCTGTACTGGGCATGGAACTTGCTTAAGATTCTCTCTCTCCCTCTTCCACTACCCCTCAAAAAAATAATATAAATGGGATATATCTGTGGTTTATACTAGCTAAAAATTAATATGAAATACTTATCAAGTCCTCACTTTCTGCCACATTGTTGTAAGAACTGAGCTACAGCAGGAAAAACTACACCAGGTCTCAGCTTTCAAGGAATGTGCATTATAGAGGAGGAAGGCACAGAGACAATAAACAACTAAATAGTTATGTTCACTAGGTACTATTAAGAAATATGCAATAGGGGCACCTAAGTGGCATAGTCAATTAAGCCTCCAACTCTGGGTTTCAGCTCAAGTCATGATCTCAGGGTTGTGAGACTGAGCCCTGCATTGGGCTCTGTGCTCAGCATGGAGTCTGCTTGAATTCTCTTTCCTTCTCCCTTTGCCCCTCCCACTCATGCATGTGCACTCTCTCTTTCTCAAATAAATAAATAAATCGGGTTGTTTGGGAGGAAAAAAGGAAATATG
This sequence comes from Enhydra lutris kenyoni, assembly GCF_002288905.1. Taxonomy (NCBI): domain Eukaryota; kingdom Metazoa; phylum Chordata; class Mammalia; order Carnivora; family Mustelidae; genus Enhydra; species Enhydra lutris. Next base: position 2,452,421 of record NW_019154131.1, on the reverse strand, counting down.
CAATAAGGAAAAAAAAGGCAGAACAAAGGAACAGAAAGAGATGGGAAGAAGCTATTTTACATGGGGTCATCAGAGAAGGCCTTTCTGACAAGGAGACATTTTAGTGGAATCTTGAGTGCCCTGAGGGAACTCTGTGGACCAGAGGACCATTTAGAGCAGCTGGAACAGCATGTAAGGTGTGAACATACTCAGTGTATTCCAGGAAAAGTATGGAACCCAGTTATAGACAGATAGACAGACACTGTTCAAAAGTAACATATTTCCTGGAAAGACTGACTAAAGCTGACTGCTGCAAGCATATACACAGCATTACGCTTAGTACTAAGAAACACTGGTCAAAACCATATAAGAACAATGGGTCTGTACTGCTTAGAATGGCTGCCTGACACCATGCTGTGAGAAAAGAATATCACACAGTTGATTCTGAGAAGGAGCAAATCAAGTCACTCGGGCCTCAACAGCAGTGTTTGCTTTCCAATGCAGGCAGTCTTTGTTCAGTAAAATGATAAGGATAAGGGTTAAAGGCAGGGAGGGTAGAATCACCTCCATTGAAAACAGGGATATAGAAAAGTTATTTTCAGTTCCACTCTAAAGAATATGAGTAAACTTAATAAAACAGGCATTTGACTCATTCACCATTCCACAAAGAATCACAGTATCTGCTCAGCTGTGTTTAATCCCCATGTGAAGTTAAGTTATAAATTTTGCTTATTATTATGTGAATACTATTTTCAAATTTCCCTTAGCAACCATTTCAAATAAATTAGACCATATTTTTCTATTTCTCTTACGTTTTTGATAAATATTTAATAGTTCACTAGGATATACAATCATGCATAAGATGGTAAAAGTTACGGAGTCAAATTAGCAAATTATATTTTATTTTATGTTTTAAAACTACTAAGAACTGACTATTCTAAGCTGATTTCCTTATCTAATCTCCCTTGTTACTCAAAGATGTGAAAATGCCTGTAGTGAGACGAAATGAGCAAGAGCAGTAAGAAGTGGGTCTGTTCGGTGGCTAGCTCAATTTATCACCTCCAACAATTGATACTCTCCTTATTTGTGCCCTTGAGGTACCTCATCAAGTTGTATAGGTCAATACAGGGTAATGAATTCTGACAACGACTACACACAACTGGAACCTGTCTGGTCCATTCATAATCTTAGGATTAAAGCAACAGTTTATACTGAAAGCATATACTATAAATGCATAAGAACATATGAGACATATTTATAGTTTCTCTATAAATGCAAAGAGTTAGAATGGGGTACCTGGCAATCAAGAGAAGTCTTGAGTTTTCTGAAAGGCAAAAGGCCTGTTTCTGGCACTGGGTGGGACCAGAAAGGTCAACCTGGTCCTAGAATCAGAGCCCAAGAGGAGACAAGGGAAAGCCATGACCAGGTGAGTTAAAATCGAGGTTGTGGGAAGCCTGGGACCCAGAGGTTTAACTGATGGCAAGAGGAGGTCAGAGTTCTACAGGTGAACCTTTTCTGGTATGGTTAATATTACAGGTAACAGAACCATTCTGTAATAGATGTCGGTATCATTATGAAATCCTACTATAGTTTTCCAAGAAGGTACTATTGGGGGAAAATGGGGACACAAAATCTTTCTGTATTATTTCTTACAACTGCATATGAACCCATAATTATCTCAAAGTTCAATTTTAGAAAAAGTTAAAGAAAAAGAAAATTAAACTATAGCATGTAGCCAAAAATTTCATGCTCTCTGAATTATCACCATGTGAACCAGAGTTCACAAAAGGCTTACCTCCAGTCATCGAGGGAAACATGATTAAGACCTGTTAATGGGAAATGTTATTTCTACCCTAAAGCAAGATTTCAATGCACAGCATATTTTCTCCAGAAAGTACTCTCACTACACAATAAATATAGTAAAAACAGACATTGCTACATACACCAGGGACTTCGAGGCCATTTCTCTCTCCACTGGAGACGGCTGGCGCTTCCCCAGGTTCGAGGCCATTCCTGTGGCTCTCCACATCACTCTCTTCTCCCTCTGTCAACACACTGTTACTCTCTGCCACTGAAGAACACGACTCAGGTGACTCTGGCCATGGAAGTTTGGGTGAGTCTGATTCCTTGGATGTCAGATTGCCACTAGATATAGAATCATCAACTTCACTGGGATTTGAAGGTAGAATTACACCATAGGCTTGGTCATCCTTAGTTTTTATTTCCTCTGTTACAGATGTGCTTAAGCAACTGTTTCCTGGGGAGTGAAACAAAAGACTGTTAGTAAATCTTACACTGCATTACTACTCAACAATAATTCTCAACTAAATTTCTGTTTTTCAACTTCTCCTCTAAACTCTCACAGACATGAATGGGAACAGTCACCATAGCATCAGGAAGCCTCCATATTTATTAGTTTGGCAAAAGAATATACTTACCGACAAAATTAGAGCTTAAAAAGAGGTTACACTTTGACCAATGTCAAAAGTCAATGCAATAATAATTACCCAAAGCAATAGCAATTTGAAATCTTTCTAAAAATAGGAATTATATTCCAGTACGTGATGCTAAGAGCTGCTACTAATAAAACATTCCAGCTCAGAGGATGTATGGAAAAAACACATGTAAGGCTGTGTTAGATCCAAATAAAAAGTATGTCATACACTAAACCTGTATTGCATGCTGACTGAAAATAAAGGGAAAGGTTATCATGAGCTCATCTCTTCCACTGCCATCTCTATTCACTCTTCTATCTCCCTTACAAACACTCATAGGCATCATTTCACCTATCATATATTGGCTTTGATGCTGAACACACCCAAGTTTTGTACCTAAGTGGTCTGCAATGTCTCAAACCCTGGAAGACAAAATACAAGGAACCATGTATCAATAGAACTAATAAAACTGGGTGCCATTGGCCTAAACCACCCAGTAATCTATCAAGTAGTTAAGTAAATCCAGTGTAATTAAAAACTATGGTAAGGAACTATTGAAAAAAAATCCAGGGGTGCCTGAGTCAGTTAAGCATCTGCCTTCAGCTGATCGTGGGGTCCTGAGATGGAGGCCACAGAGGGCTCCCTGCTATGTACAGTTTAACTGTGTTCTTTGCATTGCTTGCTATTCCTTTCTCTACCTTCTCCACTCTTGCAATTTCCTATCCATTCATCACAAATTAATTCAGATATCACCTAGTCCATGAAACCTTGCCCAGGACAGCCTCTGGACTGTTTGGAGTTTTTTCCTTGGTATATCAGTAATACCCCGGGACATCTCTATTATGGTACTTACCACACTGGATTGTAACTGTATGTTTGCCTAGCTCTCCAATAAAGTATGAAGTCCCTAAAAGAAAGTCTATTATTTAAACTCTATTTAAACACAGATATCTCAAGAGCAAAAAGTAATGAAAGTGAAGACATAGGAGAGAATCAAATTAGGACTATGAAAAGGACTTTTTCTTTTACTCTAAGTGGAATAAGATTAAGAAGGAGGTACGGACAAGACTTCACCTACATCTTTTAAAAGGATCACTCTGCCATATGGAGAAGTGACTAGCATGGGTGAGTAGGGTAGACCCTGGAAAAACAGAAAAGAAGCAATTTCTGCCAACAGTTCAGTCAAGAGATAAAAGCACCTTGAACAAGGAGGAACCAGGGGTAAATGGCCAGATGTGGGGGAGTCCCACAGTTGAAAGACAAACTGGATGAGCAGTATGAGAAATCACCAATAAGCTCAATTAGTAAAAGGACAAAAACTCTGACAAATATTAAAGAGGTAAAACATTACAGCAATTTCAGAGACATATACTATAAAAAGGAAGAAAGCAAACTAGTTGAAACTTACAAGTCATGACTTTAGTACAGAGAAACAGCAAGGGAACTATACATACCATTTCACAAAACTGAATGATTGTTATTATTCTTTTCTAAAACCTTAATCTTTATTTTCTTCTTAAAATTAAGTTGAAAGCTAAGAATCTGCAAAGCATTATCTATAATTGGTTTTTACTGTTCCATGTGAATTTAATAGAAGCTTTCCAAAAATGTACTGTATATTATAAATTGAGTTGTACCCCTCCCCCAAAAGTTTTCATTTTAGAATATTTTTTTTTTATTAAACCAAATAGGCACTGCTGGCTGTCTCCTAATTCCATCACACATAACTGATGCTCCCGACTTCTACAACATTCACTTGGCCTCCTTACTGTTACTTCATAGCTTTAGACGCCTTGCTGGTAAAGCCATGTGAAAAGGTAAGATACGTGTCATAGAACACAGAGTTAAGACATCAGCTTACATGTGAAACATAGTCAGTTTCTCACCTGGGAGTTTGACATTATCTGATGAATTCTGATCTAGCTGCTTTCTGCTAGGAGAAGCCTCTTCTTCTGAAGGTAGTTCTGTGTTCCCCATCTTCACTGCTTTTTCTGGTTTTCCATTGACCTTGAGACCTTCTGGGTCTGGGTCAGGGTTAAGGCCCTCTGCCCCATCAACTGCAGGTGACACTTCTTCATTTCCCTCATTCTTAAGCCTCTTAGAGTGAGAACCAGTGCACTGGAAACTATTAACAAGAGAAGCTGTGGTCAGAGCAGGACATTTGCAATTACAAATGTTATTTTCACTTACTGAAAGTAGTGAACAAACTGATAGCTTTCTAATTATTATGCAAAAATAATCTTCATAATTAATAAATTAAATCTGAAATTGAAATCTCAGCAGTTTTAATAACAATTTACTTAAAATTAAAATTAAAACAACTGTAAGTAACTGATTATTAAATATTATTGGGGAATATTGCTAAAATTTTATAACAATATTAAAAGAAGTCTGAAAATTAAAAAGTGAAAAATTATGACATGGGGGATAATAAAGTCATAAATGTTTTTTAGGTAATAAAGAAAGGAAAAGGAAAAGAGGAGATTTCTACAAGCTGTTGTTAAAGTCTGTGTATATTACTTACATTCTAAGTTTCATTTAATTCTGAGTATGCATGAAAATCATCAAAATTAAATGCCAAATCATTATTAGCTAAAGGAATGAGAAGAGGAGACAGGCTAACTAATTGTATTTAACATATCTACTTCTTGTTTTCAGAGTAGACACTATTTTAATTTTTTTCTCAGTATTTTTGAGGAGGTCACTTGATGGCTTTGTCAGAGATGCCTTTTGTATAACACACAACATTTCCAACACTTTCATTTAAGAATTACAACTCAAATCTAAGCAACGTGTATTTCCATGTCCAAATACACACACGCGCGCGTGCGCACGCACACACACACACACACACACACACACCCCACTGTTCACTACTGGAAGTCAGGGAAGGCAGGTTTCTGAGGTGAAGGTGGTAGCCAAGGATAACCTATGTAAATTGGCTTTGGCTGCTATTGGCAGTAATACTATCATCATCACCATTATTGCATTGGCCAGGTGGGAAATCTTTACATTGTAAATAGCATAGCACATGTAAAACAAGATGGCTGATTTCTCTTTGAGATTTCAATGAATCATTCACTTCATTACATTTCCTAGATAGGGTATTACTTAAGAGAAAGCAGCAAATGCCATGATCAAGTCACAAGCCTAGGCATAATGGGCAACATGAGGCCATCTAACTGAGTGAGCAAAGTCCATTGATTATTTTAACTTACTAAAAGGCATTTCAAATCTGTTCAATGTCATAGATCTATGTTCTCTGTCAACACTAAAGGGTCACTGTTTTTAGTAACTAGGAGACCAGATCATGCACCTAATTAAAGTATTGTATTTTCTGTCCATTAAAGAACAATTCTCAAGATGTTCTATTGGTATTTCTTCTGGACTCAGACTGTCTACTGCCTCCTCACCTTTTTGGCATTGACTCTCTAAATCAGTATTTCCCTAACTTTTTTTAATACAACCAATCAGTTATAAGTTACACATTTTAGATAGTGACACAACACACTCATACACACATGTTCACACATCAGGAATTAATACTCACCCTTACCACAGAACAGAACTGCAATACTTTTTATTCTATTTTGCATCCTAATTTTAAAATGTTGTAACTAGCCTACTGAATTTATTTGAAAACTAACAGTTTGAAAATCACTGCTGTAAACTATAGGGTAAAATAAGAACACCTGAGTTTTAGTTCTGCTACTAATTCCACGCCTCAGGTATTTATTTCTCTTATAAAATGCGGAAGTGTGACTCCATGTTCTTAAGTTTCCTCTCCACTCACTACCATTTTAAAATAGCAGAATATAAATATCAGAGTAAGAAAATAAGCATCAGAAGTATGGCCAAAGATTTAAAATCACACTGTTATTTAGTTAATGGCCCAAAAAAACCCCAAAAACAAAAAGTAGAAATAAGCTATTGACCCAAACACAGGGGATTAAATATATACAGGCATTGAGTATTATGTTGTACGAAATCATTTAATTACATGAAGAACACTCACAAAACTGGTCATCAAAGAGTTAACAGAGAATGCCCAGTTTTGGAAAAGTATATTATGTAATATAATAAGCACATATGTAAAGGGTATCCACCAAATTTTAACACTGGATGGTGATGTTATACGTGATTTGCGATTCCTCCACTATTCTTTTCCTTATTTTACAAATATTCTCCATTGCCAAATATTAGTTTTACAATATGAAAGAAAAACAATGAGTAATATTGGAGAATAAATGTATAATATAAACCTGGCAAATATAAGAGCCTAAAAACTTTGCTTAAGGACCTGACAGCAACATAACAACACGCTCCATCAATGGGTTTTAAAATAGGAAGATGCCCACAGATGACCTAAAAAACTTCTGAAATGGCTCTGGCCACAAAAATGGAATATAGAATAAAGTTCACATGGACAACCATGTTAAACAAATACCACATGCTCTGCTTTACACCTTGTAAAAGAATAAAACCAAGTGTATACATTGTAGCAAAATATAGGTATCCTGATGAGTAAAGTATCTCGAGTGAAGAATGAAGAAATGAAGAAAACAACTAAAGTCAGAAAATCAGTAGCTAAATGAAAAGGTTCAACATCAAGTTATTAAGTTGATAAAAATATGGAGATGAATACAGAGCACTAATTCAACCTTAATGTACATTAGTAAGGGGTCTAGGAGGCCCCAGGACTGTTCTTTTTGGCATGTATAGCATGTCAGGAATATTCTCAAGCACATTATATACCCCTTCCTATATTTTACTTATTATACTTCTTAAGAATTATAAATTATATAATTATAAGAATTATAAATACTTTGCCTCAGTTTTTACTATATTTTACTTATTATACTTAAGAATTATAAATTATAATTTATATAATTATAAGAATTATAAATACTTTGCCTCAGTTTTTTTCAGTAAGATATTAAGTAAATTTATGATGATAAACAGGAGAAAGCAAATGAATAGTTTCTGAGAACATCAAATTCAATGACCCATTTTTATTGAGTAGGTACGAGTGGGATGGGGGGAAGAAATCATTACCTCCTAGATGCTTTTCTTACTTTCCTCCTCCTCTGCAGCCATGCTTTTACTTCAGGTGTGGATTCTGGAGTAGGCTTTGTGTGATCAATGGTGTATATATCCTTTCCTTGCTTCCAAAGCTGATATCTGTCTGGCTGAAATTTCCTCACAAAGATATCCATTGAGATTTTCACCATGTCTTTCCTGCAGGTGCACTGAAACAACAGGGTTGGTGTGCTTTAAACATTGTACTGGCTACATAAGGTCAAACTAAGTTATACTTTGAATGTACCTTACATGAATACTCACTACAAACTTGAGGATAATGTTTTTACATTTTCAAATATGCAGTGAGTGATAAATTCAATTTTTTTCTGAATAGAGATGACAACCTATACCTTCACATTTACAAATGATAAAATGCAGTATATGGTTCATCGAGAACTTACTGCAAAAACAACTAAAAGGAAAGCACGCTTTTTTTTAATATATTTTATTGTTTATTTGAGAGAGAGACATCAAGAGAGAGCAAGAGTGAGGAGGTCAGAGGGAGAAGCAAACTCCCTATGGAGCTGGGAGCCTGAAGCGGGACTCGATCCCAGGACTCAAGGATCATGACCTGAGCTGAAGGCAGTCGCTTAACCAACTGAGCCACCCAGGCGCCCAGAAAGCACACTTTTATAAGATTGCCTGCAGCAGAAGAATTATCTTCTCATCATGAATATGGACTGAATGCTGAAAGGCCCACAAAACTGAGAACCTGGATTGCAATGAATAAAAATAGCCAATGTATGTTTGTTTAGAAAAATTCAACCAATAGATTGAGAGAAATTTTCTTCAAGATGTATTTTAATCACATATATGTTTATTAATAAATATACTCTCACAGATTAATCAACAATTAGAGCAAATGACTGGCTTCTTTTCTATGTCCTATCCATAAGACCCCCACCATCATCACTTTAAATATATAACTAAGAAGAAGAAATAGTGTTAAGGGGAAAAGTTCAAAGAAAAGATTATTTCAAATCTACTAGGACTTTGATTATCATGAATACATAGTCAGCAGTTCCACCTTATAAAACAAGTTTCCTATAAAGACTTCAACAGGTTAAATTGTGTCTAGGCCAACATTCCATGTAACAGGGCAGTTATCATGCAAACAATCCCTAACACACTTAACAACAGACTGGTTGACTTAACAACAGACTTGAAACAATAAGTCTCTCAATATTTTGGTGATAAGATTATCATCTCCATCCAAATTAATTTCAAAGCTCAATAATCTCCAAACTGCATTATCTACCCCTAGAGTTCAAATCTTGACAGGTGTAATGCTTTAAACGTTCAGAAAACACCTTATACTCAACATGCCTAAAATAATTTCTTCAACTGCAAACAAACATTGTTATGATATCATTATTCTTCCATTCTTCTACATTCATAGTCAACATTTCCCAATCCCTCCCTTCTCGTCTACTCCTAAAAACCCTGTCTGTTGTCACCGATAAGAAGTCCTTCCTTTAAAATGTCTCCTGCATGAAGTCCTTATACCAGGATCCTTCCATCTTCACTTTCAGAAGTGAAAGTTATGCTTTCACTTTTATGTTATGCTAGAACTCTAGCATAACAAAGCAAACTCATTTCTCTACCTGCTGTCACTCCTAGCACCAATTCATCTTTACAGCTGTCACTTTAAGCCTCAAATATCTTATAACCTTTCCTTTCTAAGTTCTATAAGCTGTAATCTATGCTGCTCTGCTATTAAAGTAAAATCTAGACCCCTGAGTCCAGCATTCAAGGGATCCAAGATTTGACTCTACCAGTGAGATTTTCGAGTTTCTCTCCCATTATCACTCCTTTTCAACCCAAGGAGCATAATCACCAGAAGCCAAATGTGCAGATGCTTCCTTAACTCAGTACTTCTGCTCCTACCAAAATGCCTTCCTGATCACTGTTCTGTTATTACAAAAAAAAAATATATATATATATATCTTAAACACTGTAAATTACACCAACTATTCCTCTGAATGCAGTACTGTTTATCTACAGCTCTGCTTTCTATTATTAGTTAAGTATAGAAAGAGTTCTACAACATCTTGCTATAATTATCTTGGCCTATAAATACGGAAAAGGGAAATGTGAGAAATTTTAGGATATTTTGGTTTAAGATGCAATTTTCCCCCTAAAGGAAGAAACAGAAACTGGATTTATCAGCAGAAACTTTCCTATTTCCTAAAGTGTTACCAATATTTGCTTCATGAAGAAAAATAAGGGAGTGAACAATATAGACACAATTAGTTTCTTTGGCAAGGGAGAATTTTGTCATACCTATCTTACTTTCCCATTCCCCCCTCACAGAAGTCAGATTTTGTGAACATGCAGCAATATCTTACCACTCATTGACTGCTTGACTCACTACAAAGGATTAAGTCCTATCTCCAAATTAAAATACTCAGGAAGAAAGAGTCAAAAATATCCAAAATAATGCAAGGAACAACATCAGAGTCAAAAATAGTAAAATTCAGCAGCACAGAGAAATCTACTTTTTTTTTTTTTTTTTAAAGAAATCTAGTCTTGTTAGTATTGACAAATAGTAACACTCATCTAAACCCTTCAGGAAGTTAAATGAGGTCATTTTAAGAGAATACACTATATAAATTCGTTAGTACGAAAGAATGACAATAACAATCCCATTTGGAAATTAAGAAACTTTCAGTCTACATACTAATACAAAGAACAATAATAAGCAATAGATAATACTTTTTGAGCAAACTATTTGTGATATTAAGTCAAAATACTAATAAGAATGGCTATTCTTGCTGCTCCTTTTAAGAACATACACATATGGGTTAAAAATGCTAAGCCCAAATTTAAAGAGAATTGTCAGGAGTCCGAATGCATTGAATTCTTCCATATTTCACTACCCTAAGACTTATTATATAGAATCACGATTATTTGTTCCTATCTCGCAGGAAGTCAAATTCATGCTATTATTGATACTGAATCTACTTTAAAGATGAAAATGCCTTAAAAATCAGCAACTTTCTAAGACAGAAAATACTAAATTAGTTGTCTCAATGGCAGAACTGGAATTTTCACATAACCACAATAAATGATTAATAAAATAAGAAGTTAATACTAAAACACCCAAACAGAGGTATTACTTTTTTTTTTTTTTAAGATTTTGCTTATTTATTTGACAGACAGATATCACAAGTAGGCAGAGAAGCAGGCAGAGAGAGAGGAGGAAGCAGGCTCCCCAATGAGCAGAGAGCCCGATGCGGGGCTCGATCCCAGGACCCTGGGATCATGACCTGAGCCAAAAGCAGAGGCTTTAACCCACTGAGCCACCCTATTTTCTTCATGACACACAGGATGGCTGCTTAATTATGAAAAAAATACTTTCATGTGCAAATATCTGATAAGGAAGGCTTTGAAGGTATGAAAAAATGTGTGAGATGATTCTGCTTTTCATTCTGTTTATTAACAATTAAATGATAAGTAGGAAGGACCTAAGAAAAGAATGCCTTAAAATAAGACAAGTCTAGTAGCAACTTGATGTGGCTGTTATGGTTATTATGAGGGTATTACAGGTTGAATTGTGACCCCCTCAAAAGGTATGGTGCTGTGCTCACCCCAAGTATATCAGAATGTCACTTGTTAATGCAGAAGTAATGACTTAAGGTCATACCAGAGTAAGGTGGGCTTTAATCCAAAAGGATTGATATCCATATCAGAAAAGAAGAGACAAAGACACACAGGGGAGAAGGCCATATGAAGACAGATGCACAGATTTGAGGAATATGTCTATAAGGCAAAGACCACCAAGGACCAAGTTCCACTACCAGGAAGAGGCAGGGAAGGATCTCAGAGGGAGGAAAGTCTTATTGGCACCTTGATTTTGGATTTCCAGCATCCATTACCGTGAGACAATAAACTTCTTTTGTTTTTAAACCATCCAGTTTGTGGTGCTTTGTTACAGCAGTTCTCAGAAATGAATATAGCCTTAGAAAACTAATAAATTTTTGGTATTGCCAAGTGCATTATTGCTATAACAAATACCTTAAAAATATGGAAGTGGTTCTGGATAAGAAAAGAGTAAAGAAACTTTCTGTCATCATAAGCAATACATACATAGTCATGAACAGAATGTCACTAGACATGTGAACTTTGTCAAAGTGTTTTGTTAAAAAGGTGTTTTTGCCAAGATCTTGGATGACAATGAGGAACATGGTATTGAACGCTGGAAGGAAGGTGATCCCTGTTATAAAGTAGCAGAACTGGGTTCTTCTGCTGGGTGGCAGGTAAAACTTGAAAGTGATGAGCTTGAATATGTAGTTGAGGATATTTCCAAGGAAAGTATGGAAGGTGCAGGCTATTTTCTTTGTTATTTATCATAAAATAGGAGGGAAGAAATAAACTGATGAAGGAAATGCTAAGCAAAAAGAAAAATCTCAGCCTATCCATTTAAGTGTGCTCTGGAGACTGGGCCAATGGTTTGGTGGGACAAACATCTGCTAAGGAGATTTGGCATGTGAATCAGGGATGAACTCAACCATATCAGCAGAAGCCAGAACTCGGGATGTAGTTATCCTGGAAAGAAATATGGAGGACCTTCCTGTCTGATGGCTTGGATAGCCATGATTGCACAGAAAGCCAACACAGTTTTTGAGATCTTTATACTGGCAAAATGCTGCTAGCTTGGATGGAAAGGGATACAGAAACAGAATAAAATGAAGGAAGAAAGACTCCAAGAGCAAAGTTACAGTAAAGAGAACTGAGCCAGGGGAGACAAGATGGTGGGGAACTAGGAGGAGGCCCTGTTTCAACCTGTAGCTAAAGAGAGCTGATTACCTATCAAAGAACTCTGATCACCCATGAAATCAGCCTGAGATTAGAATTATACACGTCTGGATCTCTACAGGGGCAGAAGACGCCAGTGGGCAGGTAAACCGGAGTGGCAACATCGGACTGATATTGGAAGATAAACAAAAGGGGGAGGGAGCCACCAGAAGCCACCTATTGGAAAGTAATACCCCAATACAAGAGTGCCCTGCGACTGGGGACCAGCATTAACTTGGAGTCTGGTTGAAAGCACTCAAAAAGAGCAAAGGATCATGGGGGAAAATTGTAGGAATCCGGGCAGTTAGGGACAAGGGCTTAAGTCCCCGGACCAAGAACAGACACCCCTGGTGCTGAACCAGAGAGAGCACAGCGAAGAAACCAGGTCTTGGTCCCTGAGCTGCGAGCGCGCCTGAGCACGCCTGGGTGGCAGCTCCTGTGAGGGGTTGGGAGCCTCGCCAGCCTGCAGAACCACAGCGTTTTTGCACTCTCCACGCTCGCACTCTGTGCCCTGCTATCAGGGTATGAGTCGCGCCCCACACCCTCCCCTGAGAGAGGTTTGTGCAAGCACCAGCCCGGCACTCTAGGACCCGGAAAGACCAGGCACTCCCAGCCCCGGCCAGCAGGAAAATCTCAGTGGGCAATCGCTGCGTGGGACCTCTCTGGTGGTCTGGAGCTGCCCAGACAGCTGCCGCTGTCGTGGTTTTGGGTACAAGCAGGAGTTCCTGCGTCCCCAGGGACCGCTACTGGGAACGTGCTCTGCCAATGGCCAAGGGGGAATTTATGTGCTCTGGAGCACCCAGAGGGAAACAGACTGAGGCTTCTCGCTGAGAGGGTGGTCTGGGTGCAGTCTGCTTTCCTCTAAACCTCTAAAAACCATAAAAAGCTGTCAAGGCGAAAGAAACAAACAAAAAAACCTTCAGAGAAAAAAAGCCTGAAAAACCGGCTTCCTCAGAGCCCACCCCCTTGAGGAGGGCGGGAGGACTTAACTCAGGAAACACTGCCTGAAAATCCACTCGGCAGGCCACTCCCCAAGAAAGCAGGGGGGGGCGGGGGGGACGCGGGGGAGGGAGAAGACAAGAGAACAACCATCACACTTCATAGATACAAACTTATTTTTAATTCGTTCCCACTATTCTGGTTCATTTTTTTATAGATAATATTTAACATATTTACTATCACAGTGAGATGTCCAGTACATCAAATTCCATAATAATCTTTTAACCTGAACTTTTTGATACATATACCCGTGTTTTTCTTTTGCTTTTCTATTTTTTAATATTTTTAAATTTTATTTTAGTTGAGTTTATTCTTTTTTTTATTTTAATTTTTTAATATTCATATAGAGTTAAACTTCAAGGTAATCCCCTTTCCCCAATCAATGCGACCCCTATAGATAAACCAATTTTTAATCCCCCTTTATCTTAGGAAAGTTGAATCCTTTAACAAAGATATCAAGATACATCCAGGAAGAATCAAAATAACCTTCCTCGCCCACACTGAGAATTTATAACCAATCTCCCATCTTTTTCTTCCTACAGTGTTTCTGTATATTTGTGTTTGTCCTGGTAGCATATAAATCTTATACTTGGGGTTCTTTTTGATGAGGTTCTTTTTTTGTTTTGCTTTTATATATATATATTTTTTTTTTCTCTTGTTATCTACTTTTAGCAGTCTTTTTGTTTGTTTTTGTTTCTATACTTCATAAATCTTACCTTGGGGCCCATTTGGGCTGGACCTTCTCTTCTATTTTATCTTTCTTTTTTTCCTGTCTCTTTCTCTCTCTCTCTCTCTTTTTTTTTTCTCTTTTTCTTTTTTCATTCGTTTGGGTGGGACTCTTGATTGCTCACAAACGTTCCAGGGTGCACCTTAACTGCACCATGGTCGATACATTCAGCTACATCCATTCAGCCATCTCTCACCAAAATGACTAGGAGGAGGAATGCCCAACAGAGGAAAAATTCAGAGGCTGGGCCTTCTGCAAGAGAGCTAATGGCTATCGACATAGACAATATGTCGGAAAGGGAATTCAAGCTAACAATTATCCAGGCAATAGTTAAATTGGAGAAAGCCATGGATGACAAAATGGAATTGATAAGGCGGAACTGAAAGCCACGAGGGATGATGTTCACAATGTTCTCAATGAGTTCCAATCTAATCTAAATTCTCTAAAAGCTAGGGTAACTGAGACAGAGGATAGAATTACTGATCTGAAGGACAAACAGAGAGAAAGGATCAGGAGGAAGCCTGGAACAAACAGCTTCGAAGCCACGAAAACAGAATTAGGGAAATAAATGACACCATGAAATGTTCCAATGTCAGAATTATTGGAATCCCTGAAGGGGAGGAAAAAGAAAGAAGTCTAGAAGATATAGTGGAACAAATTCTCTATGAAAATTTTCCCAATCTCACAAATGGAACCAGTGTTCATGTACTAGAGGCAGAACGGTCTCCCCCTAAGAATATAGAATCTCAAAAGTCCTCAAGACACCTGATAGTAAGAATGAGGAATCATAATTGTAGACAGGTTCTCTTGAAAGCAGTTAGGACAAAGAAGCTCCTTACATATAGAGGAAAGCCCATCAGAATAACATCAGACCTGTCCACAGAAACCTGGCAAGCCAGAAAGGGCTGGCAAGATATATTCAGGGCACTAAATGAGAAGAACATGCAGCCAAGAATACTTTATCCAGCAAGACTGACATTCAAAATGGATGGAGAGACAAAGAGTTTCCAAGACCGGCAAGGCTTAAAAGACTATGCAACCACCA
>NW_019154131.1:2334473-2437257 GCF_002288905.1 Enhydra lutris kenyoni | reverse complement strand
GCACTAATTGAGAAGAACATGCAGCCAAGAATACTTTATCCAGCAAGACTGACATTCAAAATGGATGGAGAGACAAAGAGTTTCCAAGACCGGCAAGGCTTAAAAGACTATGCAACCACCAAGCCGACACTGCAGGAAATATTAAGGGGAGTACTATAAAAGAGGAAAAATCTTAAGAATAGCATTGAATAGAAATATAGAGACAATCTACAGAAAGAAAGACTTCAAAGGTAACACGATGTCAATAAAAACGTATCTATCAATAATCACTCTCAATGTGAATGGCCTAAATGCGCCCATAAAATGACACAGGGTTGCAGACTGGAAAAAACGACAGGACCCATCCATATGTTGTCTACAAGAGACCCATTTAGAACCAAAGGATACACCCAGACTGAAAGTGAAGTGATGGAGAAGCATCTTTCATGCCAATGGGCCTCAAAAGAAGGCCGGGGTAGTGATTCTCATATCAGATAAATTATATTTTAAACTAACGACTATAGTCAGAGATACAGAAGGACACTAAATAATTATTAAAGGGACTATCCACCAAGATGATATAAGTATTGTAAATATCTATGCCCCCTATATGGGAGCAGCCAATTACATAAGAAATCTATTAAGATAAAGAGTCATATTCATATGAATACATTAATAGTAGGAGATCTTAACATGCCTCTCTCAGTAATACACAGATCATCCAAGCAGAAAATCAATAAAGAAACAAGTGCATTGAATGACACATTGGACCAGATGGACCTCATAGATCTATACAGAACATTCCTCCCTAAAACAACAGAATACTCATTCTTCTCAAGTGCACATGGAATCTTCTCCAGAACAGACCACATACTGGGTCACAAATCAAGGCTCAGCTGATACCAAAAGAGTGAGATGATTCCCTGCATATTCTCAGATCACAATGCTTTGAAACTGGAGCTCAATCACAAGGAAAAGTATGGAAGGAATTCAAACACTTGGAAGCTAAAGACCACCCTGCTTAAGAATGCTTGGATCAACCAGGAGATCAAAGAAGAACTTAAACAATTCATGGAAACCAATGAGAATGAAGACACTTCAACCCGAAACCTATGGCATACAGCAAAGGCGGTCCTTAGGGGAAAATACATAGCCATCCAAGCCTCCCTCAAAAAAATTGAAAAATCCAGAATATACCAGCTGTGTCTACACCTTAAAGAGCTGGAGAATCAACAACAAATCAAACCAACTCCACACATAAGAAGGGAAATAATCAAGATTAGAGATCAATGAGGTAGAAACTAGAGATACAGTAAAACGTATCAATGAAACTAGAAGCTGGTTTTTTGAAAAAATCTATAAGATCAATAAACCATTGGCCACACTAATCCAAAAGAAAAGAGAGAAAACTCAAATTAATAAAATTATGTATGAAAAGGGAGAGATAACAATTAACACCAAGGAAATAGAAACAATCATCAGAAGTTATTATCAACAGTTATATACCAATAAGTTAAGCAATCTAGATGAAATGGATGCATTCCTGGAAAACTATAAACTCCCAAAATTGAACCAGGAAGAAACTGACAACCTGAATAGACCGATATCTAGTAACAAGATTGAAACAGTGATCAAAAACCTCCCAAAAAACAAAAGCCCAGGACCTGACAGATTCCCTGGGGAATTCTACCAAATTTTCAAAGAAGAAATAACACCTATTCTCCTGAAGCTGTTTCAAAAAATTGAAGCAGAAGGAAAATTTCCAGACTCTTTTTATAAAGCCAGCATTACACTGATCCCCAAACCAGGCAAAGACCCTACCAAAAAGGAGAATTTCAGACCAATATCACTGATGAATATGGATGCTAAGATTCTCAACAGGATCCTAGCAAACAGGATCCAACAGCACATTAAAAAGATTATCCACCATAACCAGGTGGGATTCATCCCTGGGTCACAAAGATGGTTCAACATTCGCAAATCAATCAATGTGTTAGAACAAATCAATAAGAGAAGAGAGAACCACATGGTCCTCTAAATTGATGCAGAAAAAGCATTTGACAAAATCCAGCATCCATTCCTGATTAAAACGTTTCAAGGTATAGGGACAGAGGGAACATTCCTGAACTTCATAAAATCTATCTATGAAAAACCCATAGTAAATAACATCCTCAATGGGAAAAAGCTCACAGCCTTCCTGTTAAGATCAGGAACACGACAAGGATGCCCACTCTCACCACTCTTGTTCTACATAGTATTACAAGTCCTAGCAACAGCAATCAGACAACAAAGAGAAATAAAAGGTATCCAAATTCGCAATGAAGAAGTCAAACTCTCTCTTCGCAGATGACATGATACTTTATATGGAAAACCCAAAAGACTCCACCCCCAAACTACTAGAACTCATACAGCAATTCAGTAACGTGACAGGATACAAAGTCAATGTACAGAAATCAGTGGCTTTCTTATACACTAACAATGAAAATACAGAAAGGGAAATTAGAGAATTGATTCCATTTACTATAGCACCAAGAACCATAAGATACCTGGGAAAAACCTAACCAAAGAGGTAAAGGATCTGTACTAGAGGAACTACAGAGCACTCATGAAAGAAATTGAAGAAGACACAAAAAGATGGAAGACCATTCCATGCTCTTGGATCGGAAGAATAAACATTGTTAAAATGTCTATACTGCCAAGAGCAATCTATACTTTTAATGCCATTCCGATCAAAATTCCACCGGTATTTTTCAAAGAGCTGGAACAAATAATCCTAAAATTTGTATGGAATCAGAAGAGACCCTGAATTGCTAAAGAAATGTTGAAAAAAAAAACAAAACTGGGGGCATCATGTTACCTGATTTCAAGTTTTACTACAAAGCTGTGATCACCAAGACAGCATGGTTCTGGCATAAAAACAGAAACATAGACCAGTGGAACAGAGTAGAGAGCCCAGATATGGACCCTCAACTCTATGGTCAAATCATCTTCGACAAAGCAGAAAAAAGTATACAGTGGAAAAAAGACTGTCTTTTCAATAAATGGTGCTGGGAAAATTGGACAGCTATATGTAGAAGAATGAAATTCGACCATTCTCTTACACCATACACAACTATAAACTCGAAATGGGTAAAAGACCTGAACGTGAGGCAGGAATCCATCAGAATCCTAGAGGAGAACATAGGCAGTAACCTCTTCAATATCAGCCACAACAACTTCTTTCAAGATATGTCTCCAGAGGCAAAGGAAACAAAAGCAAAAATGAACTTTTGGGACTTCATCAAGATCAAAAGCTTCTGCACAGCAAAGGAAACAGTCAACAAAACAAAGAGGCAACCCACAGAATGGGAGAAGATATTTGCAAATGACAGTACAGGCAAAAGGTTGAAATCCAGAATCTATAAAGAACTCCTCAAACTCAACACACACAAAACATAATCATGTCAAAAAATAGGGCAGAAAACATGAACAGACACTTCTCCAATGAAGACATACAAATGGCTATGAGACACATGAAAAAATGTTCATCATCACTAGCCATCAGGGAGATTCAAATTAAAACCACATTGAGATACCATCTGACACCAGTTAGAATGGCCAAAATTAGCAAGACAAGAAACAACGTGTGTTGGAGAGGATGTGGAGAATGGAGAACCCTCCTACACTGTTGGTGGGAATGTTAGTTGGTGTAGCCACTTTGGAGAACAGTGTGGAGATTCCTCAAGAAATTAAAAATAGAGCTTCTCTATGACCCTGCAATTGCACTACTGGGTATTTGCCCCAAAGATACAGATGTAGTGAAAAGAAGGGCCATCTGTACCCCAATGTTGATAGCAGCAATGGCCATGATCACCAAACTGTGGAAAGAACCAAGATGCCCTTCAACAGATGAATGGGTAAGGGAGATGTGGTCCATATACACTATGGAGTATTATGCCTCCATCAGAATGGATGGTTACCCAACTTTTGTATCAACATGGATGGGACTGGAAGAGATTATGCTGAGTGAAATAAGTCAAGCAGAGAGAGCCAATTATCATATGGTTTCACTTATTTGTGGAGCATAACAAATAACATGGAGGACATAAGGAGATGGAGAGGAGAAGGGAGTTGAGGGAAATTGGAAGGGGAGGTGAACCATGAGAGACTATGGACTCTGAAAAACAATCTGAGTGTTTTGAAGGGGCGGGGAGTGGGAGGTTGGGGGAGCCAGGTGGTGGGTATTATGGAGGGCACGTATTGCATGGAGCACTGGGTGTGGTGCATAAACAATGAATTCTGTTACAGTGAAAAGAAATAAATAAAAATTAAAATTAAAAAATTTTTTTAAAAAAGAGAACTGAGCCAATGGGATTTCCTCAGGCTGTCAGAGAAGCCCTAACAAACTAATATACCATGGGTATGGAAAGATAATTGAGGGAGTAAATCAACCAGAAAACACATTCATGTTAAATTGTTCTAAACAACAAAAACCCAACCAAAATGGCTATCTATCCAATGATATAAAAGATAATATGCAAATTATTCCTTTAAATACATTAAATTATCCATTTAAAATTCTATTTGGGATTATGTCTTGGAAGATGAGAAAAAGAAAAAAAATGCTATCAAGCTATTGAAGAACTACAAGATCATAGTATGATGCAGCATAGTATGGTACTTAAAAATCTGAATTCAAATCTCACCTTCACTACAGAGTAGCTGTGTAACCTTAATCAAGTTATTGAGCCTCTCTGTGCCTCCGTTTCCTCAGCTGAAAAACGGCATAATCATGTTAACTACCTCAGGGGGCTAATACAAAGATTAAACTTTTCATATTTGTAAAACAGAAACTGCTAAAAATGTTACATCAGTGCCTATTAAAAAAATAGGATAAATTTTACACAAATAGCTTTATACTGGTCTGACCACAAGAAAACAGGAGTTCCTAGGATTATTAAATTTTGCCTTACTGAGAAAGTTGAATCAACTGAGGAAATAAGAACGAGGCTACAAAGTCTAACAAATGGTCTTAAGTGTCAAGGAGAAGTGCACAGTGGTTTTGAAGAATCTAGAGCAAACTGGTTAACTGAGAGATAATGTAAGAAGACAGGTCATCATCTTGGAAGGGACCAGTGCAGTACACACCCAGCTCTTGGCTAGGTCACTTACTGCAGTCACATTAAACTCCTTGGCTTTCCATCTTCAGGAAACCACTGCAACTGTAGGCCCAGTAGAAGTCATGCATTTATGAGAGGAAATGCCATGATATAAATGTATCCTGCCAGGTGCCAAGGTGGGTGCCATAACGCAGAATAAGATGGAAGTAGAGGTTGAAGTCATGTTAATTCTCCACTGTAACTACAACAAAGGGGAGAGCCTCTTTTCAATATAAGAGTTTGGTATTACATGGATTCATGTATGTAGTCTTAAGAGACAGAAGATAATATCCACTTGAATCTCAGGATTAAAAAAATAAAGGGATATGTTCTCTTATTTCTCATATATAATATTCCATTGGATGTCAACTACAAAGTATCAGTATCATAAAATAGTGAAAGTAAATGCTTAAAATTTAAAGAGGATTACTCTTTCTTAGAAATTATTAATTTCCCAACAAAGTATCCCCAGTATCATAAAATAGTGAAAGTAAATGCTTAAAATTTAAAGAGAATTGCTCTCTTTCTTAGAAATTATTAATTTCCCAACAATTATGAAAAAGACCCAGTACATCAGATTTACTGAATTAGGACAATCAAAAAGTGGGGAGGAGCCAATGATGGCAACTCTTGTTTCAAAGATTTATATGGGACCAAATGAAATACATATTGTCATTTTCTGATGACACAGGAATTCTTAGTGTGTCTTTAACCTAAGAACACTATCCTTTGTAATAAGAATACTAGAGGGTATTATGCTAAGTGAAATAAGTAAATCAGAGAAAGACAATTATCATAAGATCTCTCTGATATGAGGAATTTGAGAGGCAAGGCATGTAGTCATGGGGATTAGGGAGGGAAAAAATGAAACAAGATGGGATTGGGAGGGAGTCAAACCATAAGAGACTCAAGCTCATGAAACAAACTGAGGGTTGCTGGGACGCTGGGGTCGGGGGGAGGGATAGGTTGGACCTGGTGATGGAAAATGGGGAGGGTATGTGCTATGGTGAGTGCTATGAAATGTGTAAGCCTGATGATCCACAGACCTGTACCGCTGGGACAAATAACATATTATATGTTAATTTAAAATAATAAATAAATAAATACATGAATATTTAAAAAATACTAAGATATTACATACTGTCTTTTCTCATAATCATTATAAATTGTATTTAACAATAAAAATGACTCACTCTGTTTTCCTCTTCCAGGGATGGCATCTATAGGTATTCAGAATGCTCCAGCATTTGATATACTGTCATAGGCTGTCCTACATACAGCCTCTAACAAAGCCAAGCTGTCTCAAACCCCTGGCAATAGAATTGGTTACCTTTATACCAAGAAGGTTTGGAGGCACCAAAATCCTCACGAGGCATCTGCACAGACTGACTTTGAGGAGTTACTGCTATGAGATCTGAAGTTTTAATGAAGTTGTCTAAAGTGAAAAAACATGTCAGCAGGGCATATGGTTGTTCTATGTTGCTTAGAGTGTCCAGGACAGGATCAAGCATGCTTTCCTTGTTGAAGAGCAGAAAACCATTGTGAAGTGTTAAAGACACAGAGTCAGAAAGCAAAAAAAAAAAAAAAAAAAAATTGAAGCTTTCTTAAAAATGAAGCATTTTTAAAAATGAAGTTTTTAAGTAATAAAAAATTAAGAGGCCAAAAAAAGACTAATTTTAAAAACACAGGCAAACATATTAATTCTCATTTCCTTCAGAAATTAAAATCAATAATTGGAAAAGGTAGTTTTTAACATGCTATGTTTATGTCAAAATCTAGTCCCCCTAAAAAATTATTATCAAAAGTTAACAGTTAATTATTTCTAAGGCACAAATTGCCAGATAAGAAATCTAGTAACCCCTTAACCCATTCCAACAAATAGCAAAAATGTCTTACATCTCCAAATATATAAGCTATAAAAATAATGTACATAAAATGTAAAAATGCCAGATATTCAATGGAATCACTGCCATTGGCTTTGAGAGCCCAAAAGTCTGTACATTACAAGCTGTCCTTCGAAAGAGTATTTCATTAATAAAGAACAAAGGGAAGAGAGAGATTTTCCAGTTCACTGTTTTCTAACAATCTACGTTTTTTAGCTTTGAAGTAAGAATTAAGAAAAATATGTTATTAACATAATTAGACAAAGTTACTCATTATTTCTACATTAGGTAGCAAAGATATGGCTAAGTATGAGGCATAGCAACCTCTTATTTAACCAAAATGTGACTGATGGTGATAACTAATTAAGACCCAAGTCAGTAACTAAACCTGAAATGTAATTTTATTCTAAATTATCAAACTACTTTTTATAGTAACAGATAATTTAGTCCTCACTAAGTTCAGATACTTCACTAAAAAAATGTGTAGACAATTCTAGGGGTAGAGCAGCAAGAGAAATCTTAACTACAGAGTTTGGGTATTAAACTGACAAGGCTGTAATAAGTCCTTCTTAACTGTGGTTTGTGACCAGCTGATGTACAACCTACCAGGGTTGCTTCTCTTTCATTCTTTCCCATTCTTAGAGCTTTTAATCTATTTTCTTATTTTTTTAACTTTAATTTTATTTTTTTTCAGTGTTCCAAAATTCATTGTTTATGCACCACACCCAGTGCTCCATGCAATTCGTGCCCTCCATAATACCCAACACCAGGCTCACCCAACCCCCCACCATGCTCCCCTCCAAAACCCTCAGTTGGTTTCTCAGAGTCCCCAGTCTCTCATGGTTTGTCTCCCCTCTGATTTCCCCATCTCAATTCTCCTCTCCATCTCCCAATGTCCTTCGTGTTATTCCTTGTGCTCTACAAGTAAGTGAAACCATGATACTTGACTCTCTCTGCTTGACTTATTTCACTCAGCATAATCTCTTCCAGTCCCATCCATGTTGATACAAAAGTTGAGTAACCATCCTTTCTGATGGAGGCATAATACTCCAGTGTATATATGGACCATATCTTCTTTATCCATTCATCCACTGAAGGGCATCCTGGTTCTTTCCACAGTTTGGCGACTGTGGCTGTTGCTGCTATGAACACTGCAGCACAGATGGCCCTTCTTTTCACTACATCTGTATCTTTGGAGTAAATACCCAGTAGTGCAATTGCAGGGTCATAGGCTAGCTCTAGTTTTATATTTTTGAGGAATATCCACACTGTTTTCCAAAGTGGCTGCACCAACTTACATTCCCACCAACATTGTAAGAGGGTTCTCCTTTCTCCACATCCTCTCTAACACATGTTGTTTACTGTCTTGTTAATTTTGGCCATTCTAACTGATGTCAGGTAGTATCTCAATGTGGTTTTGATTTGAATCTTCCTGATGGCTAGTGATGATGAACATTTTTTCATATGCCTGTTAGCCATTCGTATATCTTCTTTGGAGAAGTGTCTGCTCAATGTTTTCTGACCATTTTTTTGACGTGATTATCTGTTTTGTGTGTGTTGAGTTTGAGGAGTTCATTATAGATCTTGGTTATCAGCCCTTTGTCTGTAATGTCATTTGCGAATATCTTCTTCCATTCCGTGGGTTGCCTCTGTGTTTTGTTGGCTGTTTCCTTTGCTGTGCAGAAGCTCTTGATCTTGATGAAGTCCCAAAAGTTCATTTTCGCTTTTGTTTCCTTTGCCTTTGGAGACATATCTTGAAAGAAGTTGCTGTGGCCAATATCAAAGAGGTTACTGCCTACGTTCTCCTCTAGGATTTTGATAGATTCCTGCCCACATTGAGGTCTTTTATCCATTTCGAGTTTATAGTTGTGTGTGGTGTAAGAGAATGGTCAAGTTTCATTCTTCTACACATAGCTGCCCAATTGTCCCAGCACCATTTATTGAAGAGACTGTCTTTTTTCCACTGGATATTTTTTCCTGCTTTGTCGAAGATGATTTGACTATACAGTTGAGGGTCCATATCTGGGCTCTCTACTCTGTACCACTGGTCTATGTGTCTGTTTTGTGCCAGTACCATGCTGTCTTGGTGATCACAGCTTTGTAGTAAAGCTCGAAATCAGGCAATGTGGCATTTTATCTATTTTCAACTTAGTTACATTCAAACCCTAAACAGTCTTCTTTCTCTAAACATGTAAATAATAACTTGCTGGCAAATTTGATAGCATTAAAACAAACTATGTTATTAATAATCCACCAGCACACCTGACTTTTTTTTTTTTGAAGATTTTATTTATTTATTTGACAGACAGCACAAGTAGACAGAGAGGCAGGCGGGGTGGCGGGGGAGAAGCAGGCCTCCTGCTGAGCAGAGAGCCCGATGTGGGGCTCGATCCCAGGACCCCGGGATCATTACCTGAGCTGAAGGCAGAGGCTTTAACCCATTGAGCCACCCAGGCACCCCTACACCTGACTTTCTATCTTCATCTCACATCTACATAAACATCCACCTACTCAATCAATATAAATGGAATTTTCCACCCATCATATCAAACTTATAGAAAAGGTACAGCTCTTCATAAATTCAACATAGTTAATTCATTAAATCTGTAGTGTTCCAAGATTCCCAAGATATTCTCTGCTACATTTACACCTATTTATTTCTCATTCTATGAATGAAGAAAAATATTTTGCAAAATGCACCCAGATTACAGTTAAGATTTCTGATCAATATTTTCTGGCATTATGTTTCAATGGAAAAGCCACATACTTTTTATGAAATTTAATCAATTATTTTAACACAAATGTGGCCTCAACTGAAGGGATATTAAGAAACAGTAAACAAAGACAATCTTAGAAAACAGATGCATTATGTAGTTACTGAAGCCAGCATTTACTGACAGGATATCATTCTACAATTTGTAGAAGTATAGAAACTAAGAAGATACTACAAAAATTGCTGAAGGAGCTTTTGTTCTTTACCTGTTCAATAGATGCAAACAATGCATAAAAATATTTAATGTGCTATGAATATGGGGGTGTATGTATCCCTTTCAAATAGTATTTTTATATTCTTTCAGTAAATATCAAGTAGTACAATTGCTAGGTCCTAGGGTAATTCTATTTTTAACTTTTTGAGGAACCTCCATACTGTTTTCCACAGTGTCTGCACCAGTTTACTTTCCCACCAACAACATAAAAGTGTTCCCCTTTCTCCACATCCTCGCAAACACCTGTTTTATTTTATATTGTCCATTTCAGACATTCTGACAAGTGTGAGGTAATATCTCTTTATAGTTTTGTTATTTAAATTCAATTAATTAACATACAGTGTATTATTAGTTTCAGAGGTAGAATTCAGTGGTTCATCAGTCTTACATAATACCCAGTGTTCATTACATCATGTGCCTCCTTAATGCCCATCACCCAGTTACCTCATCTATAACCACCCTCTCCCCTGCAGCAATCCTCAGTTTTCGTTTCCTACGATTAAGAGGCCCTTAGGGTTTGTCTCCCTCTGGTTTTGTCTTGTTTTATTTATTTCCTCCCTTCCCTAGCTCCTCTTTTTGTTTCTTAAATTCCACGTATCAGTGAGATCTATGATAATTGTCTTTCTCTGATTGACTTATTTCCCTTAGCATAATCCCTTTAGTTCCAACCCTGTCATTGCAAATGGAAAGATTTCAATTTTTGACAGCTGAATAGTATTCCATTGTGTGTGTGTGTGTGTGTGTGTGTGTGTATGTGTGTGCGCGCGTGAGCGCACACGCTCATGCCTGTGTATGTGTGTGAACACCTCTTCTTCACCTGTTCATCTCTTAATGGATATCTGGGCTCTTTCCATACTTTGGCTATTGTGGACATTGCTGCTAGAAATAAAGGGGTGCAGATGCCCCTTCAGATCACTACATTTGTATTTTGGGGGTAAATACCTAGTAGTGCAATTGCTGGGTCATAGGGTAGCTCTATTTTCAACTTTTTGAGGACCATCCATACTGTTTTCCAGAGTGGCTAAAACAATTTCCATTCTCATCAACACTCTGGGGGGTTCCCCTTTCTCACATCCTTGCCAAAATCTGTTATTTCCTGACTTGTTAATTTCAGCCATTCTGACCAGTGTGAGGCAGTATCTCACCGTGGTTTTGATTTGTATTTCCCTGATGACAAATAATGTGGAGCACTTTTTCATGTGTCTGATGGCCATTTGTATGTCTTTGTTGGAGAAGTATCTGTTCATATCTTCTGCCCATTTCTTGATTGGATTATTTGTTCTTTGGATGCTGAGTTTCATTAAGTGCCTTAGAGAGTTTTGGATACTAGGATTTTACCTGATAAAGACATTTGCAAATATCTTCTCCCATTCTGTCAACTGTCTTTTTGTTTCATTGATTATTTCCTTTGCTGTGTAAGAGCTTTTTAATCTTGAAGTCCCAATGGTTCATTTTTGCCTTTGGAGACATGTCTAGCAAGAAGTTGCTGCAGCTGAGGTGACAGAGGTGGCTACCTGTGTTTCCTCTACCATTTTGAAGGATTCTTGTCTCACATTTAGGCCTTTCATCGATTTTAAGTCTATTTTTGTGCATGGTATAAGGAAATTGTCCAGTTTCACTCTTCTGCATGTGGCTGTCCTATTTTCCCAACACCATTTGTTGAAGAGACTGTATTTTTTCCATTGGATATTCTTTCCTGCTTTGTTGAAGATTAGTTGACCACAGAGTTAAGAGTCCATTTCTGAGTTCTCTATTCTGTTCCATTGACCTTTCTGTCTCTTTTTGTATTGTCTTGATGATTACAGCTTTGTAATATAGTTGAAGTTTGGAATTGGATGTCACCAGCTTTGGTTTTCTTTTTCAACATTCCTCTGGCTACTTGGGGTCTTTTCTGGTTCCATACCAATTTTAGGATTATTTGTTCCAGCACTGTGAAAAAAAAGACTTGATGATATTTTGATAGGTGTTGCACTGAATGTATAGACTGCTCTGGGAAGCAAAGACATTTTAACAATATTTGTTCTTCCAATCCATGAGCATGGAAAGTTTTTCCATTTCTTTGTGTCTTCCTCAATTGCTTTCATGAGTGTTCTATAGTTTTCTGAATATAGATCCTTTGCCCCTTTGCTCAGATTTATTCCTAGGTATCTTGTGGTTTGGGGTGCAACTGTAAATGGGATCGACTCCTTAATTTCTCTTTCTTCTGTCTCATTTTTGGTGTATAGAAACGCAACTGATTTCTGTGCATTGATTTTATATCCTCTCACTTTGCTGAATTCCTATATGAGTTCTACCAATTTTGGGGTGAAGTCTTTTGGATTTTCCATATGGAGTGTCATGTCATCTGCAAAGAGTGAGACTTCAATT
Organism: Enhydra lutris kenyoni; assembly: GCF_002288905.1. NCBI lineage: Eukaryota > Metazoa > Chordata > Mammalia > Carnivora > Mustelidae > Enhydra > Enhydra lutris. Next base: position 2,424,903 of record NW_019154131.1, on the reverse strand, counting down.
TCTTTGCCAGTTCAGATGTCTTTTATTTCTTTTTGTTGTCTGATTGCTGAGGCTAGGACTTCTAAGTATTATGCTGAACAACAGAGGTGAGAGTGGACATTCCTGATGTATTCCTAACCTTAGGGGAAATGCTCTCAGTTTTTCCCTATTGAGAATGGTATTTTTTGTGGCCTTTTATGTTACTGAGGTGTGTTCCCTCTATCCCTACACTGTGAAGAGTTCTAATCAAGAAAGGATGCTGTACTTTGTCAATGTTTTTTCTGTATCTATTGAGAGAATCATATGGTTCTTGTCCTTTCTTTTATTAATGTAGAATATCACATTGATCTGCAGATGTTGAACCGCCCTTGAAGCCCAGAATAAATCCCACTTGGTGGTGGTGAATAATCCTTTTAATGTACTATTGGATGCTATTAGCTAGTATCTTCAAGAGTATTTTTGTACCTGTGTTCATCAGGGATATTGGTCTGTAAATCTCCCTTTTGGTGGGGTCTTTGTCTGCTTTTGGGATCAAAGCAATGCCGGCCTCCTAAGAGTTTGGAAGTTTTCCTTCCATTTCTGGTTTGTTTGCTTGTTTTGTTTTGTTTTGTTTTGTTTGAAATACCTTCATGAGAATAGGTATGAATTCTTCTTTAAATGTTTGGTACAATTGCCCTGGGAAGCCATCCAGCCCCAGACTCTTGTTTCTTGGGAGATTTCTTTTTTTTTTTTTTTTAAGATTTTTTTTTTTTTTATTTGACAGACAGATCACGAGTAGGCAGAGAGGCAGGCAGAGAGAGAGGAGGAGGCAGGCTCCCTGCTGAGCAGAGAGCCCGATGCGGGACTCGATCCCAGGACCCTGAGATCATGACCCGAGCCGAAGGCAGAGGCTTTAACCACTGAGCCACCCAGGCACCCTCTTGGGAGATTTCTGATTACTGTTTCAACTTCCTTGTTGGTTATGGGTCTGTTCAGGTTTTCTATTTCTTCCTGGTTCAGTTTTGGTAGTTTATATCTCTCTAGGAATGCACCCATTTATTCCAGATTGACTAATTTGCTGGCATCTAGTTGCTCATAATATGTTCTTATCATTGCTTGTATTTCTTCAGTGTTGGATGTGATCTCTTCTCTTTCATTCATGATATATTTGGGTTCTTACTCTTTTCTTCTTCATAAGTCTGGCCAGGGGTTTATCAATCTTCTTAATTCTGTCAAAGAACGAGCTCCTAGTTTCACTGACCTGTTCTACTCTTCTTTTGGTTTCTATTTCATTGATTTCTGCTCTAATCTTTATTAATTCTCTTTTCCTGGTGGGCTCAGGCTTTATTTGCTGTTCTTTCTCCAGCTCATTCAGGTGTAAGTTACGCTGCATATTTGAGACCTTTCTTGTTTCTTGAGAAAGGCTTATAGTGAGAAATACTTCTCTTTTAGGATGGCCTTTGCTGCATCCTAAAGGTTTTTAGTTATGTTTTCATTTTCATTTGTTTCTATGAATTTTTTTAATCCTTATTTAATTTACTCATTGACCCATTCATTCCTTAGTAGGATGTTCTTTAGCCTTCATGTATTTGAGTTCTTTCCAAATTTTCTCTTGTGATTGAGTTCTAGTTTCAAAGCAGTGTGGTCTGAGAATACAGGCAAGGCATGATCCCCATCTTTTGCTACCAGCTGAGACCTAATTTGTGACTCAATATGTGCTCTATTCTGGAGAAAGTTCCATGTGCACTTGAGAATAATGTGTATTCTGGAATGCTCTGAATATACCTGAGAAGTTCATCTGGTCCACTGTGTCATTCAAAACCCCTATTTCCTTGTTGATCTTCTGCTTAGATGATTTGTCCATTAGTCTGAGTCCCCTACTATTATTGTATTATTATCAATGTATTTCTTTAATTTTGTTATTAATTGGTTTATATAATTGGCTGTTCCCATGTTAGGGGCATAAATATTTACAACTGTTAGATCTTGTTAGACATAGCCTTTAATTATGATATAGTCTCCTTCCTCATCTTTTATTACAGACTTTTGTTTAGATTTTAAAACCAAATGGGGAGCAATCCCTACCCCAGCTTTCTTTTGATGTCCATTAGAATGATAAATGGTTCTCTGCCCCCTCACTTTAAACCTGGCAGTGTCTTTGGGTCTAAAATGAGTCTCTTGCAGACAGCAAAACAGAGTCCTGCTTTTTTATCCAATCTAATACCCTGTGTTTGGTGTGTTTTTTTTGTTTTTTTTTTTTTGATTGGAGCATTTAGCCCAATTACATTCAGAGTAACTACTGAAAGATATGAATGTAGTGCCATTGTATTACTTGTAAAGTCACTGTTTCTTTATATTGTCTCACTTCCTTTCTGGTCCATGTTACTTTTGGGCTCTCTCTACACTTTAAGAATTCCCTTTAATATTTTTTGCAGAGCTGGTTTAGTGATCACAAAATCTTTTAGTTTATGTTGATCCTGGAAGCTTTTTATCTTTCCTTCTATTTTGAATAACAGCCTTGTTGGATAAAGTATTCTTGGTTGCATATCTTTTTCATTTAGCACCCTGAATATATCAAGTCAATCCTTTCTGGGTCTACCAAGTCTCTGTGGATAGGTCTGCTGCCAGTCTAATGTTTCTATGCTTTAAGATTAAGGACCTCTCCTCCCAAGCTGCTTTCAGGATTTTCTCTTTGTCTCTGAAATTTTCAAGGTATTGACCTATTTTTACTAGTTTGGGGGAGGGGGGTTCTCTGTGCCTCCTGGACTTGAATGCCTGTTTCTTTCCCCAGATTAGGGAAATTCTCAGCTATAATTTGCTCCAATATACCTTCTGCCCTTCTCTTTCTCTCTTTCCCCTTCTTGGGGATCTCAATTATTCTAATATTGTTCCACTTGTCTCTCAAATTCTCCCCTAGTGATGCAGTTGGTTATCTCTCTTTTTCCCAGCTTCTTTATTCTCCATCATTTGGTTTCTATATCACTCATTCTCTCTTCTGCCTCATTTATCCTAGCAGTTAGAACCTCCATTTTTTACTGCATCTCATTAATAGCCTTTTTGATTTCAACTTGACTGTATTTTATTCCTTTTATTTCTCCAGAAAGGGATTCTCTAGTGTCTTCTAGGCTTTTATGCTTTTATCAAGCCCAGCTAGTATCTTTATATCATTACTATGAACTCTAGTTCTGTCATCTTACTTTTATATTCATACTGACTAGGTCCCTGACAGTAGTATTGCCTCCTGTTCTCTTTTTTGAGGTAAGTTTTTCCATATTGTCATTCTTGTAGAAAGTGGTTGCTTTTCTATTTGTAGAACAGCAGCAATTCTTTTCTTAGATCTTCGGTTGAGTTTGCAGGTGTTCAGAATGATTTGAGAGCTGGGGGCTCAATTCCTGGGACCAGACGAAACAAACGTCTCCTACTCCTCTGCCATTTTGGACTCTCCTCTTATTATAGTTTTGATTTTCACTTCCCTGATGATCAGTGATGTTGAGCATCTTTTCAAGTGTTTGTTGGTCATGTGTATGTCTTCTTTGGGAAAATGTCTATTCATGTCTTCTGCTGATTTTTTAATTGGATTATCATTTTTGGGGTGTTTGGTTTTACAAGCTCTTTATATATTTTGGATACCAACCCTTTACAGGATATGTCATTTGAAAATAACTTTTCCTATTCTTTAGTTCTGTTGATTGTTTCCTTTGCTGTGCAAAAGCTTTTTATTATGATGAAGTCCCCATAATTTATCTTTGTTTTTGTTTCCCTTGCCTCAGGAGACATATCTAGAAAGATGTTATGGCTGATGTCAGAGAAATTACAGTCTGTGCTATCTTCTAGGATTTTTATGGGCTCAGGTCTCATATTTATGTCTTTAATCCATTTTGAGCTTATAGGAGCATTATCTACAATAGCCAAATTACAGAAACAGCCTAAGTGCCCACTGACTGATGAATGGACAAAATAAGTGGAATATAAATAAGTGAGATGTAGATGTAGATATAGATATATCACTCAGTCATTAAAAACAAATGAAATCATGCCATTTGCAAAGACATATATGGAGCTCAATATCATGCTAAATGAAATGTCAGTCACAGAAAGACAAATATCATATGATATCACTCATATGCAGAATTTAAGAAACAAAAGAAACAAAGGAAAAAATAAAAGAGAGACAGATAGGCAAACCAAGAAACAGACCCTTAACTATAGAGAACAAACTATGATTACCATAGGGGAGGTGAGTGAAGGAATGGGTGAAATAGGTGATGGGGATTAAGAAGCACCAGGTATTGTATGTAAGTGATGAATCACTATATTGTACCCCTGAAACTAATATTACACTGTATGCTAACTGGCATTTAATAAAAAATTTTTTAATAAGTATTTAATATGTTGATTAACTGTAAAAATATAAAGGGATCTATTCATATTGAAATTCCTCACAAAAAATTCCAAAAGATGAGCAGAATATTCTTCTATAGAATATAGAATATCATCAAAATTTTCATTACCAGTTACAAATCTGAACAAAAATTCAGCTTCTTTGAAATACTCCAAACAGACCAGCATTTCTTCATGAGTTCAAAACTAAGTGTACATTAGAAAAATGAAAATTTAGAATCAATATAATGAATGTAAATTAATCTAATATACATTAAGCTAAAGAAATCAGACATTAAAAACTCTGTACGGGTTATTCTACCAGAGTAATGAATATGACTATGTTTAATATGATTAGTAAGCAGTAGTCACATTGCTTTATATGCCTGCTGAAACTTGTACTGACTATAGCTCTTCTGTTTATTAGTTAGGTAAAAGCGAATTGACTTCTTCATATAAAAATGTTTTCCTACCACTCTCATAGGAGTTTAAAAATCAAAAAGTATGTAAATATACTTGATAAACTAAGCTCTTTCCATGTGATTATAATTGTGGTCTCCCTGACTCTTTACTCCGGGGCAGGGCGGGGAACCTGAAGTAAATTCAAAATGCTGTGATAAGGCAGAGAAAGTTTTTAAAGATTTTCCTTATTTCAGAGACAGAGAGAGTTTGAGCATGGGGGAGGGCAGAGAGAGAAGGAGAAGCAGACTCCCCACTGAACAGGGAGCCTGACACTGGGCTTGATCCCAGGACCAGGAGATCATGATCTGAGTAGAAGGCAGACACTTGGGGCGCCTGGGTGGCTCAGTGGGTTAAGCCGCTGCCTTCGGCTCAGGTCATGATCTCAGGGTCCTGGGATCGAGTCCCGCATCGGGCTCTCTGCTCAGCAGGGAGCCTGCTTCCCTCTCTCTCTCTCTGCCTGCCTCTCTGCCTAATTGTGATCTCTGTCAAATAAATAAATAAAATCTTTAAAAAAAAAAAAAAAAAAAAAAAAGAAGGCAGACACTTAACCAACTGAGCCACTGAGGTGCCCCAAGTAAAGAATTTTTTTAAAGTTTTAGTCTGCACTCAAATAGTTATATTTTACAGAATTGATTTTCCAAGATGTTAGAATCATAAGATTCTTCAAAGAGCTTAACCAAAAGCTAAAAAAAAATTTCAAGAAACTGACCTAATAGTAGAATAGAAAAACTCTGTTCCTGCAGATTCCTATCTATTGCATACACTATACACCCATCACTGTATACCCAAATGGACCCTTCACCCATTGGTCACATATATCAATTATAATATTGATTTATTTAATCTATGTCCTTATTCAATTATTACTCATTTTTACATGTACCTTCTGACCCAAATAATTTTGGGAGAAAATTATTATGATTACCTGAATAATTTTTAAGAATTATTTAATTAGAGGGAACAGTTTTAAAATATTTAGATCTAATTAAGATGAAAAATAATATTTGAATATTGCTTTTTTTTTCCCCTGGGTTACATTTTATATAGTAATATCAGCCAAAGATGGATGATAGTCTTTCACCAGAGTACATGGAAAAGTAAACTATATAATTACATTTACACTGACTGAGCAGAGTGAATAAAGAAACACAATTCTAAGATCAATATTAATCAACAAAGTCAGTACATAAAGAGTGCAAAGGCCATTTCCTTTGTCCTTATATTCACTCATGAAGCAAGGTCTGCATGAGGCCTAACCATCCCTTGTTCCCCCCAGACTGGTCTACAGAACTCACAGAACCATGATATTGTCAAGGTGCACAATATACTTGAAGGCTTCAGGGGTCCCAGAAAACACACCCATAGAAAATTTCCAAATGTTTTGTTCTCACAGATGTAAAGAAGAGGGTAGCTTTAAAAGTTCCCTAGAGACTAAGAAGATATTTCACAGTCATAGTAAAAAATAAAAATATATATGATACGAGAACCAAAGTTCTTATTCTAATTTTAATAAATCATTATTGTGAATTGATTCAAATACTTTTGCCTCCCCGCCATTCTATTTTAAACATTAAAATATACACTGTATTTACTGTCTTACTGAGAAATGCATTCTAGGTACCTGGAAGGCCAAATATTCAAAATACCTGAAAATATTTCAATAAATTACCTGTTTTTTTTTTTAACATATGAGAAACAGAGGCTCAGAGAATTTAAATTAACATGGCAATGTCACATGGCTAACAAGTAATACAGCCTCTGCCTGATTCAAACCTAGAACAATTTCCATACTCTACTGCAGAAATTCCAAAATCAAACCATTGGGATGCATGTTAAATAGGTTTTAATTTAAATGTAGGACATATTTTTCCATCTCAAACTTCTTTTTCTATGACCCCAAACCAAGTTGAAATTATAGTTGAGAACAAATGTCTGGGTCTCATTATTTTTGCTTTTTATGCATGTTATCATGTTGTATTGACAGAGTTTATCCAGTCTAGCTAAAAATTTTCCAAAATACATTTCCTCCACTCCCTCTACTACTAATAGGTTCAGATTAATTTCTCCTGAATATTTTCAGGCTTCACCATGCCAAGATATGTCTCCCTTATAAAGGAAGGCAATTATAAAGCAATTTAAGGTATGGGACTAGAAACTTTATCTTTCTGTCCCATGGGAACACTGTTCAAACAGACCAAGAAAAACTATGCAAAAGAAGGGGAATGGATTCAAATAATTTGCTCCAGGGGTCTCCAAAAGATTCTGTAGAAATTATTTTTAGAATTTCTGCTTCTTAACACTTACCTGAGTATCTGATATAAAGGCTAGGGAAGTTCAGAGTTACAGATATTAAACAATCCACTCCTGCTGTGCCATGTAAAACATAGCATGAAATTGAACTCTTTAGCATTACGGAATAGATGAAGTTATTTTGTTCTGAATTCATGCACTGCATTTCACATTTTTTATGGATGATAAATTTGGGCAAGATCAGATAAGAATAGGAATGGCTCTGTAGACTCTTAGGGATCTAAGTGTTTTATGAATATAAATATTTGCTCATAAGAGTCTATAAAATCACATATCTGAGCCACAAGAAATGGTATGGAAGTACACAACATATAATCCTTCTCTTATAATGCTTAGATATTTTTACTTCCACTTTTGAGAGTCTTTCAGATATTTCTTTCTACATGACTAAGTAGACATAATTAAAAGATAATCCTACACCTGGAATGAACCTTAAAAAGTAAAACATCTTCTCCAATCATCATAATTCATGGACAAGAAACTAAGCAAAAAAAATGCTAAGTGACTTGCTGGATGTCACAAGGATAGTGAATTCAAAAAGGTTCAAATGATGTAAGATTCATCCTCCCTACCAGCCTCCTTGAGATTTTCAATTTCCCATTCACTGAGCAACCACTGAGTACATAGGAATATACTGAGTAATGCAAGGGGCTGAACACAGAACTAGCCATTTTCCAGGGCTTGCAAAAGAATGCTGGCCATGTTCAAAACCAACCACCTAACTCATACAGAAGATGTTCACCTCATCTCACCTTCTGCAGAACTGGAGATGAAGGCAGCATCCCCTAATCTTCTTCCATATTTTTTGTACAGTTCAAACACTAACATCAATGTAGGAAAGTATTAATGAAGAAATACTATTTTTTATAAAGGGGAAGGGAGAGGAGTAAATGAGGAAAAAATTTAATGGAATGTCTGTACATGCATAATATAGCCCCCATAATAGAAGCCCTGAATAGTATTTAGTCAGAGTACCCTTGCTTGGTAAAAATAAAAATAACCTGCTAACAGCTTTCAAATAAATTCTGGATTACCATATTTTTAAATTCTATATGTTGTACTGAATTTTGAATGCAAGTCTCAGGAAAAATAAAACCTTTATTTATTTAACAACCATGTTATAAACACTATCCCACACTCAGTGCACTCTGATCACGTGTCTCTTGCCACCTAAAAATCCTTGGTACTATTTCCAAACCAGGAAAAAACCTGATGAAAGCTAACTAGACCAAAAAGTTAATGCTTTGGGGGAGAACTGTAATTTATTTTAGGCTTCCTAATGTTAACAATATGGTCAAAAATTTAATACCAAATATTAAAAAGAAATAATTTTGTTGGAAATAAGATTTTTAAAATTTAAAATTTTTAAATTCACTGACAACACATTTTCTTTCAGTGACACTTCTTTAGAAAACTACATAGTGAGGTGCCTGGGTGGCTCAGTGGGTTAGGCCTCTGCCTTCAGCTCAGGTCATGATCTCAGGGTCCTGAGATCGAGCCCCACATCAAGCTCTCTGCTCAGCGGGGAGCCTGCTTCCTCCTCTCTCTCTGCCTGACTCTCTGCCTACTTGTGATCTCTGTCTGTCAAATAAATAAATAAAATCTTAAAAAAAAAGAAAAGAAAACTACATAGTAACACTGTAAGTAAATAATTCAGCATTTCACTTTATCTGGTAATTTCTGTGTTTCCACTCAAGTGTGAGACTATGTTGGCACAGTTATTATCTTTTCTCTGTTATTAATTTTGTGAAATTATTTAAAGCAGAAAATATAGTAAATATATTCAACATGAGCCAGAAGGAAAGCAAAGAGAGGACAGAAAACACAAAACGGATTTTAAGTGTTTCTTCAATTTCTCCCTGGCCAAATTTAGAGCACCATCAATAGGATAATATATGGAGCAAGATTTCTTATAAGATGATATTCATTATTATTTTATGGAACTGAAATGGGAAAAATGGGACTTAAATCAGATTATGGTCAACAGGGATCCAACATGAAGAACTAACCTCCATGACTCTTAGTTAGCTGACTTCAGACTCAGGAAGAGAAAAACAAAGTTGCATTAAAGCAATCCATGACATGTTACGAATAAATCATGCCAACAATCTGGCAACACATAACAAAACTTTTAAATAGGTAATAATTTTTAAAATATGAATAATCTGTGACCAATAACATAACTGGAAATGTATCATAAGGAACTAATGACTAATTAATGTACCAGCATATACTTAAGAATGTTCACCTTAGCAGTGTTATCAAAAATCTAAAAAATGGAAAAAAAACACTTTCTGAAACAACAGAATACTCCTTAAAAGAAATCTTTATATAATTTATGGGAAGATACTTAATGCCATGGGAAAGCAGTACTATTAGATGAAGAAAACAGGTTTTACATACTTATGATCAAATATTAATATCTATCTATCTATTTACCTGTAATAAACATACATATGTGAGAAACTTACTAGTATATTTCCTTATCTGATTGGGGGAGCAGCATGGGCACAGACATAGTGGGTACAACTAGAAGTGTGCACAGCAGGAGGAGGTTGCTGGACTAAAGCCCAACACTTGGAGTAGAAATATCCATAAATAGATGGATCCCTTTCTTGTCTTGTTTTTTCTTTTAGATGGATCCCTCTCTAAAGTGACATAAAGTTTCTTCCTCACTCTTTATCTCTCTGTATTTCTCTCAAACCCAAAGGGTTTCATTTCCTAGCACCTTGGTCTTTTCCTTCCAACAATCTGCAATCATGTGTTTGAGTGATTAGTTAACATCTGTTTCCCACACTAGAACCTACTATGTTCTGTGAGGGCCAGCTTCAGATCTGTTTTAGCACTGTATATCCACCACCAACACATAGTTCATGCTCTATAAATATTAGTAGAATGATTACCAAATCACTAGAGTATTGACAGTATAATACAAGAAACAAGACAAAAATTAAAATTAAAATCTAATGTTAACCTCATTATATTTGATTTAATGATTTGCTGCATTTCTATTTATATAATGTACTTTAAAATTGAATTACCTGATCAGTATGTTGAACCTGTGATTAGAAGACCTTAAATTATTTCATTAGTAAATATGGGGACTCTGCCTTAATTAATGAGAAACATGTCATAAATGTTTAAAAAGCATTTTTTTCCAGGAAATGACATGTAGCTACAAACTACAGGTCAGAGTTCTAACTCTATGTCTAAGAAATTGATTAATTCAAATAAAATATAAAATTGTCATTGCTGTAATGAATCATTAACAAGCTGCGGACAAGAGAATTCTTTCACTACCCTAGGGGCAATGGGTCCACAGATAAAATCTAGAAAGTGGTTTGGTGGAATACACTCTATTTTTACTCTGTAGAAATTCATTAATCAGTCTAAATGTAAAAGCAGGCTACATAAGAAATGCAATTTTAATGATGTACATTTCCTCATATTCACATGTTACTCATACTATATTTAAATCCAAACTGGACTGAGTCCAAAAAGTAATCATAAATACAGCCTATATCTGCCTCATGTTCTGCCAGGCCTTGAAAGATCACTTGAAAACAACTCTATTCAACTGCATTTCTGGTGCCAAAAAAAGGCTCCACATTTGTACAGCTTATATAATAACCATACTAAAGATTAACCTATACGTGTAATACATGTAATAAGAAATTCCCTTACTTCCTCAGATGTGCCTGCCTATAACCATCCATCAACTGTCAACAAATAAAAAAGCAGGAATGTTTTGTCTTCACTAGTGAATAAATACAAGCTGTAGTAACTACTTATTAAATCAAAATGCAAAAATCTTTCCTTACAGATTCAGAGTGATCCTATAGTCGAAAACAAATGACAGGGTTAGTGCAGGAATTCACTATTTTGATTCTGGTTCACTTTGTGTCCCAAGAGCTATTGCTGACGTATGCTGGGAGGGCCAGGTAGGGGTCAGGAGGACTTTTTACAGCAATGAACAATTATCACACACGAGGTCTGCTCACCCTTTGCCTATTTACTTTGTTCAAGAAAATAGGAATAAGTTGAAAATGGCTTCCCACTATTCTAATTCTGTTTGGGAAATCCATTTGCTGCTAAATTACCACACCTGAGCCATATAACCCCTGGCCCAAGACTGTAAAAGGCAATCAATCCTTCCTTTCACAGTACAGAAAATCATGAAGACTATCCCACCTCAGACTTCTATTTCCCCACTCTGTAAAATGTATATTGAAAAGAAAACCAACATAAGGCCCAGTTCTTTAATCAAATATTAAATTACATCCATTTTCAATTCAGTTTAATACTGTGCTGCTGCAATTATGTCCACAATAACAAGCTATGGCTGCATTCATTCTACAAACATTTTGAGGCTAACAGAAGCAAAGAGGTACAACTACAGTAACTGAACATCATAAACAGCAACATGAAAAAGGGCAAAAATCTGAAAAAAAGTTTTCAACTTTCACCACTGGTTAAGTTTTGTGGAACTTATTAACAGGGTTGTTTTTTACTTATTTTTTTTTTAATTTCTTTTCAGCATAACAGAATTCATTGTTTTTGCACCACACCCAGTGCTCCATGCAATACGTGCCCTCCTTAATACCCACCACCTGCTTCCCCCAACCTCCCACCCCCGCCCCTTTAAAACACTCAGATTGTTTTTCAGAGTCCATAGTCTCTCATGGTTCACCTCCCCTTCCAATTTCCCTCAACTCCCATCTCCTCTCCATCTCCCTATGTCCTCTATGTTATTTGTTATGCTCCACAAATAAGTGAAACCATATGATACTTGACTCTCTCTGCTTGACTTATTTCACTCAGCATAATCTCTTCCAGTCCCATCCATGTTGCTACAAAAGCTGGGTATTCATCCTTTCTGATGGAGGTATAATACTCCATAGTGTATATGGACGAATGGATAAGGAAGATGCGGTCCATATACTTATTTTTTTCCAAAAAAAAAAAAAAAATTTACTGTAATTGGTATGGCAGAATTAAATCATTAAGTTTTATTGCATTTGTCATTCCTAAGACTTCTCTTCATTAGGATATTTTGACTAAAAAGAACACACCTTGATTTCCCCTCCAAGGGTAGGCCATGTTTTTTTTAGGTGATGCTAGATTGGCCTACCAAGCTTTCCATCTTAATGGCAATAGTGATTAGTTTAGGGATAGGCACCTATGACCCAAACAAAGTCAATGGGATTCACCTTATTAGCCTAGAAAAGCCAACAGCCTTCTTTCCTGCATCACAGGAGCAACTGCCTAAGAAGGAAGCCAAGTGTGATAGAAGAACCAGAGATAAGACAGTATGATCAGAACCACTAATATAGACAGATCAATAGACAGATAGACAATAAATATCTAATATATATATCTGAAGATATTCATCAAGGATATCTTGGAGGTAGCCCTTTTTTTTTTCTGCACCAGTAAGAGTTGAAAGGACACAACTTTTGAGAATGTTTACCCATTAAGAGCTTTTTAGGACAGAATATGCACACTTAATCTATACTAAACGGAAATATTAAAATCATCTATAAGCATAAAAAGGATTTTTAAATTCAGTTTTCTATAAACTATTACTGGAAATGCATCTATAGTTGAAAATAAAGCATAACCATTTAAATTTGACTTAGAAAAAAAAAATTTTATAGTCAGAATGTGATGGAATGGGTTATCAGGTAAGACAGACATATACTGTGAACTAAACACAGATACAAAAGTTAAATTAATAAGACAATTAGCAGGGCTCCTGGGTGGCTCAGTAGGTTAAAACCTCTGCCTTCAGCTCGGGTCATGATCTCAGAGTCTTGGGATGGAGTCCCACATTGGGCGCTCTGCTCAGCAGGGAGCCTGTTTCCTCCTCTCTCTCTCTCTCTCTCTGCCTACTTATGATCTCTGTCAAATAAATAAAATAAAATCTTTTAAAAAAAATTCTTTAAAAAAGAAAAGACAATTAGTAACAGAACATTATATGTAAGAATTTGCCAAAACAGAAAACCATTTTGGATTTTCATTTTTACATATATTCAAAACAATTAAGGTCAATTAACATATTTAGAGTATTAGACCTAAAGGTAAACAGATACATTAACTCCATGTTTTTAATCTGGAAACTTGATTTTCATATAGCTGTTAAAATCAGTTAAGGTTTTAAATGCCAGTCACATCACACAAAAAAGCATTCAGTAAGAAAAGTATATAAATGTATACATTCATTTCAGTCTCTATATCATCAAGAAAGAAACATCAATGGGGCACCTGGGTGGCTTAGTGGGTTAAAGCCTCTGCCTTTGGCTCAGGTCATGATCTCAGGGTCCTGGGATCTAGCCCCGCTTCAGGCTCTCTGCTCAGCGGGAAGCCTGCTACCCTCTCTCTCTCTCTGCCTGCCTCTCTGCCTACTTGTGATCTCTGTCAAATAAATAAATAAAATAAAATAAAATAAAATAAAAGAAAGAAACATCAAAATAGCAATTAACTATTGACTAAGCCAATACAAATTACATATTCCAATGTCCCAGAAACAATACAAACATTTTAAACACCCAATGTTAAATACATTGCTTTAAAAGCCTAATCAAAAATACCATCTCACTTTACTACTCAGATCTAAATGTTAATGTTATTTATTTATTTATTTTTAAAGATTTTATTTATTTATTTGACAGAGAGAGATCACAAGTAGACAGAAAGGCAGGCAGAGAGGGGGGCAGAACCAGGCTCCCTGCTCAGAAGAGAGCCCGATGCGGGCCTGGATCCCAGGACCCTGAGATCATGACCTGAGCCAAAGGCAGAGGCTTATCCACTGAGCCACCTGGGTGCCCTAAATGCTAATTTTAAATAAAATGTCAGAAATATGGCAACCTGTAACCACAGAGATATAAAATCACTAAGTGCCTGAAAATGAATGACATATATCAAAAGATAATATTAAGTTATTGGCATTGAACTACAAAGGTTATTAGAATCTCAATTTTAATAAAGAACGCTGACTTTATTTTGGATTATTTCCAGCAGTTCAAAGTAAATGTGTTATCTTTTTTTTTAATATTCAACTATTCTTTTCATTTTTTTTAATGAAATAGTTTAACTTAATTATTATTTGGTAGCAGTAATATCCAAGAATATTGTCAATCATAGGCCAGAGGTTCTTCCTCTAAAAAGGCCTAAATGAGCAGAACATGAAATTGCTACAGTGGAGGCAGCATGAAGAATTTTCTAATGAAGAGTGATTAAATGGTACCCATGATTTCCTTCACCCAATGGCAAGTTATTCATGGTATTTTTTCATTTATTTTTTTACTAAAAAGAGCACTTTGATTCTCTGCTAAAGACAGGCCATGATTTTTAGGTGACACTAAAATAGTCATTCAAATATTGCCTCCAATGTCAACAGCGATTGGTTCAGCAATGAGCACATGACCCATAAACTCATCCTATGACACCAACATTGCCTTGATTCCAAAACCAGACAAAAACAGCACTAAAAAAGGAGAATTGCAGGCCAAAATCCCTGATGAACATGGATGCAAAAATTCTCAACAAGATACTAGCAAATCAAATCCAACCGTACATTAAAAGAATTATTCATTACAATCAAGTGGGAGTTATTCCTGGGCTACAGGGGTGATTCAATATTCACAAATCAATCAACATGATATGCCGCATTAATGAAAGAAAGGATAAGAACCATATGATCCTCCCAACAGATGCAGAAAAAGCATTTGACAAAATACACCATCCATTCTTGATTAAAATCAACAAAATAGATATATATGGAACATATCTTAACATCCTAATAGCCACATATGAAAGACCCACGGTTAATATCATCCTCAGTGGGGAAAAACAGAGCTTTTTCTCTGTGATCAGAAATAAGACAGGGATGTCCACTCTCACCATTACCATTTAACATAGTATTGGAAGTCTTAGTTTCAGCAATCAGACAACAAAAGGAAATTAAAAGTATCCAAATTGACAAGGAAGAAGTCCAACTTTTGCCATCTGCAGACAACATGATACTCTATGTAGAAAACCCAAAAGACTCCACCAAAAAAAATCTCTAGCACTATACATGAATTCAGCAAAGTTGCAGGATATAAAAATTAACATACAGAAATTTGTTGCATTTCTATACACCAACAATGAAGCAGCAGAAAAAGAAATCAAGCAATTGATCTCATTTACAGCTGTACCAAAAACAGTAAGATACCTAGGAAAAAACTAACCAAAGAGGTAAAAGAACTGTACTCTGAGAACTATAGAACACTTAATGAAAGAAACTGAAGAGGACACAAAGAAATGGGAAAATATTCTATGCTCATGGATTGGAAGAACAAACATTGTTAAAATGTCTATATTACATAATCCCTATCAAAATACCAATAGCATTTTTCACAGAGCTAGAACGACTAATCCTAAAATCTGTATGGAACCACAAAAGACCCCAAATAGCCAAAGCAATTTTGAAAAAGAAAAGCAAAGTTGGAGGCAACACAATTCTGCCCTTCAAGCTACATTCCAAAGCTGTAGTTATCAAAAGAGTGTGGTACTGGGGGGCGCCTGGGTGGCTCAGTGGGTTAAGCCGCTGCCTTCGGCTCAGGTCATGATCTCAGGGTCCTGGGATCGAGTCCCGCATCAGGCTCTCTGCTCAGCAGGGAGCCTGCTTCCCTCTCTCTCTCTCTCTCTCTGCCTGCCTCTCTGTCTACTTGTGATCTCTGTCAAATAAATAAATAAAATCTTTTAAAAAAAAAAGAGTGTGGTACTGGCACCAAAAACAAACACATAAATCAATGGAAAAGAACAGAAAACCCAGAAAGGGACCCACAACTATATGCTAAACTAGTCTGTACAAAGCAGGAAAGAATATCTGATGAAAAAAAGACCATGTCTTCAATAAAAGAAGACATGCTGGGAAAACTGGACAGCAATATGCAAAAGAATGAAACTGGACCACTTTCTTACACCATACACAAAAATAAATTCCAAATGGATGAAAGACCTAAATGTGAGACGGGAAACCATCAAAACCCTAGAGAAGAACACAGGAAGTAACCTCTCTGACCTTGGCCTTAGCAACTTCTTACTAAACACGTCTCCAAGGGAAACAAAAGCAAAAATGAACTATCGGGATACCATCAAGATAAAAGCTTTTGCACAGCAAAGGAAAAAAAAAAAAAACTAAAAAGGCAGCCTATGGAATGAGAGAAGATATTTACAAATGATATATCTGATAAAGGGTTAGTATCCAAAATCAATAAAGAACTACCAAACTCAACACCCCAAAAAACCAAAAAAATCCAGTTAAGAAATGGACAGTAGACATGAATAGACATTTTTCCGAAGAAGATATCTAGATGCCTAACAGACACATGAAAAAGATGCTCAACATCACTCATCATCAAGGGAATACAATCAAAACCATGGTGAGATTATTACCTCACACCTGTTAGAATGGCTAAAATTAACAATACAAGAAAAACAGGTGTTGGAAAGGATGTGGAGAAAGAGGAACCCTCTTACACCGTGGTGGGAATGCAAACCAGCACAGCCACTCTGGAGAACTGTATGGAGGTTCCTCAAAAAGTTGAAAATAGAGTTACCCTATGACCAAGTAATTGCACTTCTAGTGCTCTACTATCTTTTACCCGAAGGACACAAAAATACATATTTGAAGGCACACATACATCCTGATGTTTATATAGCAGCATCATCAACAACAGCCAAGCTATGTGAAGAGCTCAAATATCCACTTTCCCTTGACTGATGAATGGATAAAGAAGATGTGGTAGTGTACACACACACACACACACACACACACACACACTTACACACACACACAATGGAGTATTAGTCATCAAAAAGAATGAATTCTTGCCATTTGCAACAAGAGGGTATTATGCTAAACAAAATAAGTCAGTCAGAGAAAGACAAATGCCATACAATTTCATTCACATGTGGAATTTAGGAAACAAAACAGATGAACATATTGGAACGGGGGAAAAAAAAGAAAAAGAGGGAAGAAAACCATAAGAAACTCTTAACAATAAAGAACAAACTGAAGGTTAATGGAAGGAGGTGGGTGAAAGATGGGCTAGACACGTGAAGGGTATTAAGGAGGGCACTTGTTATGATGAGCACTGGGTATTATATGTAAGTGATGAATCACTGAATTCTACTCCTGAAACCAGTATTATACTATATGTTAACTAACTAGAATTTAAACAAATATTTGGAGAAAAAAGATATTCTCCTATATTTTCTTCTAAAAGCTCTATATTTTAGTTTTCTCTTTCATGTCTAGGATCCATCTTAGTTAGGAGTTCTAGATGGTGGGGATCAAGGTTCACTTTTTCCCAAATACTGAAGACTCTTCTCCTGAAGGTACTGCTTTGGTGCTACTGAGAAAAATTAAATGCCATATATGTATAAGTCTATTTAGGGTTCTTTCCTCTTTTCTATTGAAGAAGATCTAGATCTACATTGAGAACTTGAGCTACATGTAGATATATTCTTCATAAACAGTCATATCCTCTATAAATCGGAACAATTTTCTTTCCTTTTTTTTTTTAATGCCCATTATTTCTTTTCCTTGACTTAGTGCAGTGGCTATAATCTTCAAAAAATGTTCAGCAGAAATGAAAGTGAAAATTTTCATCAAAGTGAAAATTCTTGCTTTGATGTATATCTTTGGGAGGAACTGCACAGTATTTCACCATTTAGTATGATATATTTATTGTAGGTTTCTTATACTTACTTTACTAAGTTCCCTCTGAGAGATTTTACCTTAAATGGCTGTTGCTTCTTCTGCATTTATTAGAAAGATCATATGGTTTTTACCCTTTATTCTGTTAACATGGTAAATTGAACTGATTGGTTTTTCAAATGTGAAACCAAACTTATTATGATAGTTAATTTTACATGTCAGCCTGACCATGGAGTCCCCAGACATTTGGTCAGACATTATTCTGGGTTTGTTAAGAATGTTTCTAGATGAGAATAACATTTGAATTCATAGACTAAATAAAGCAGACTGCCATCTGTAAGTTGGGCATGCCCTATCCAATCAGTTGAAGGGCTGAATAGAACAAAAAGTCTCACCCTCTCAGGAGTAAGAAGGGACTTCTCCTGTCTAGCTATTGAGGTGGAACATCAGTTTATTCCTGACTCTGAACTAGAACTAAAACATCAGCTATTGTTGGGTGTCCAGCTTGCTGACTACACGTCCAGACTTCTCAGCCTCCAATATTGATGAGCTGATATCTTATAATAAATCTCTACACATATACACCCTTTAGGTTCTGGAGGAACCTGACTAATACACTTGTGTTCTGGAGGTAAACGCCACTGAGTCATCAATTATCCTTGTTTTACCATAGTTCAGCTGTAAAATGTATCTCTATTAAAGAACATGAAATGGATGTGTGATTCTAGGTATTTCCCTACAAGTTGCCTTATGATTCCTATGCTTGCACAGTGAAAACCACCCTTATATTTTACTTCCTAACAATATTCTCTCATTAAAATGATGTAACTCCCAAGTGTAGTAATGGAGATAGAAGCCATATAAAGAAATCTCTTAGAAATTCCCATGTTTCTGGACACCTGGGTGACTCAGTCAGGTAAGCGACTGCCTTCAGCTCAGGCCATGATCCCAGCATCCGGGATAGGGTTCTGCATCAGGTGCCTTGCTCAGCAGGAAGTCTGCTTCTCCCTCTGCCTCTGCCTTCCACTCTGCCTGCTTGTGCTCCCTATCTCTCTCTCTGACAAATATATGAATAAAACCTTTAAAAAAAAAAAAAGAAATTCCCACTTTTCTAACATTGGCATTAAGAAACAGAGACCAAGGGGCACTTGGGCGGCTCAGAGGGTTAAAGCCTCTGCCTTCGGCTCAGGTCGTGATCCCAGGGTCCTGGGATCGAGCCCTGCATCGGGCTCCCTGCTCAGCAAGGAGCCTGCTTCCTCCTCTCTCTCTGTCTGCCTGCTTCTCTGCCTACTTGTGATCTCTGTCAAATAAATAAATAAAATCTTAAAAAAAGAAAAAAGAAAAAAGAAACAGAGACCAAAAGATATAAAATGTGGATAGATATAAAATGATTATTTAGGAGATAAAATCAGGCAGAAGTTATATTAAATAAGCCAGTCTTCAATGATGTGAAGAAAATCTGAACTAAAACATTTGTGTCATAAACAAAACTAAACAAGATTCCCTTAGTCAATAAAATATCAACAGAGTTATATTCCTAGTGTTTAAAAATTTAAATCATTCTCCAACAGATTGCAATGAAGTTTCTTTTTAATCATTTCCCAAACTTTCAAATATTCCTCTGGACATAGAAAGAGCTCATCTAGGAATAGTTGAAAAAGTGATAGCAAGAAAAAGTAAGATTTAAAAAAAGGAATAGGAGTATCTCAGGGAAAGGAGGACAGTGGAAGTACCATCAACTAGAAGAATGTACAAACAGCTACTTAGGGAGACAAGGAAGACTGAGAGGTGACAAATGGATTGCTGCTCTGGAAGAATGTGTGGGAGGATAGACAACATGCTACATTATAGGGAAAAGAACAGATCTCATAAATTTAAAAGCAATGAAATCATCACTATCAACTCAGAATCTGTTATTCTTCTCTACTGTTATTCCTATAAGACATCAAGTAACTTCCTATGTATCATTACATTTCCTGGAAACATCCTCATCCTATACCAACCATCTTTATTGAGCTAACATCCTTCATATTTCACTTTAAATGCATAGAGACTAGGTCAGCTCCCCCTACTACAAACAATCCGGTGCCATGAATATGTGGCACAAATAATGGTTGCAATTAAGTACTTAGTTGTATAATTATTAATTATTATAAAATTCCAGTTGCTAACTCTTATTTGTGAGAGGACAAAGATTGTGATTATCCTGTTCATCACTGCAAGTCTCAACCAAAGTGGTCAACAAATACTTTTTGAATGAATAAATTGAATGACCAAAAAAAATGCATCATTTGCTATATTTCAATAATAAATTATTAACACTAAAGAAAGCATCTGTCTGCATTTATTTATTTGTCACTTCCATGGTGTAATAGGAAGCTGGTATAATTATCATCCCCACATTAAAAAAAAAAAATGAGAAAACCAATGTACAGAAAAGTTAAGTAGGTTGGCCAAGGTCCCTCATGGAGCGAAGATTCAAACCCAGGCAGCCTGGTTCTATATTCATTACTAATTAATTATCAAAATAATGCCCAAAAACAGCTACTGAGAATAAGTATCCTATAAAACATTTAAAGGTCTAGGATTTCATATTTTAGTTCTGCAATTCTCACATATGTATAGTGAATTAAGGAAAATCTCAGTAACTGCTTCTTGATGCTGAGCTCTTTTTTAGTAACTGAAAACACTACATAAAATTTTAAGGAGAAATAGATAAAGTTTTCATACCACCTACCACTTTTACATATTGCTATCCTGATAGCCAGAGAATGTGCTGAAGTAGAAATGAACAAATCCATGTCAAGATTAAGGTAGTCGGTAAAGCAGATGTCCTTTTTTCTTCCCCTACTGGAACAAAGAAATCAGCATCCTAACCGAATCTACTATGTTGACTACAAAAGATTAACTATGTAAAAACATCAATGCTAAAATCATTTATAGGATGTTTTTCCTTTAGTAAATCAAACTCATTAAAATGACCACTGTGCATACTGTTTCGAAAAGAAACCATAAAGTATCACCTTCATTTGACCCAATTATGTGATTAATACATTAAGTTGAAAACTTCAACTATCCTTATCTGAATTTTAATGGATTTAGAGCCACAGTTCAGTTTGTATTTCTGAACACTAGAAAACTGGAAAAGTTATCTACTTTTGGTCTTCAAATACATTAGATACAACTTTTTCTTACCCTACTGCTAACTAGATAAAACACTACTACAGAAAGGGGAACTTGTGCTTGCTATACTATAAATATTTCTAATTCAGGATGTTGATGTAGGCTCACTCAAGTTTTTACTGGGTACAAGACATTTATATATATGCCTAATAATCTTCAGTTCTTTTCTAGTTTTTCTCCGCCAATTTATTTCATTTTTTTCCATACCACATGCATAGCTCATCCTGTATCTCACCATCAGTCCATGTTCCCCCACCACTGACCTAAGTAAATAACAGAGTGAATGCTAGCAAACATAACCTAGCCAACAGATGATTTCTAAATGAACTTAAGAATGCCCACAATCATTCCATGGTCTTTGATTAATGCATATACTCATTCAGGAATGCACAGAAACTGCACTGATGACATCCTTCAAATGTTATGGACTAGTAAGGGGAAAAGCTTAAAAAGATAGCAATTTTAGGGCACCAGGATGGCTCAGTCAGTTGAGCATCTGACTCCTGATTTTGGCTCAGGTTATGATCTCAGGGTCATGAGACTGAGGCCCACATCAGGCTCCACACTCAGTGGGGTGTCTACTTGAGATTCTCCTTCTCCCTCTTCCCCTCCCCATCCTCACTCTCTCTCCCCCACCTCTAAAATAAATTTTTAAAATGTTTTTTGTTTTTTGTTTTTAAATGATGGTAATTTCTACATAGGAGAAGCAATAACATGGAAAAATAACTGTGGCTATAAATGGATGACAGAAAAGTAACATTAAATACCATTAAAGATTAGTTGGTTTTTACTTTTGTTTTTCTTTGGGGGAGTACACACTTTTACTTGCACATTACACCCACAAGTTTGAATTGTGATAATAAAGATTACTTCTATAAATAATTTCGAACTTAAGTCACAGTCTAAAATAAAAGAAGAACTGTTTTATGAATTACCAATGACTTACACCATATTCTTTCTATTGAGAAATAGTTAAAAATGTGACTTTCTATACATACAGAAATTTTATAAACTTTTTTTTTGACAGTTTGTACAATCAATTTCTCTCTGATAGAAAGTAGAAGGATAAATTTCAGTAGCTGATGTGCTAAACTTGTAAGCAGACCACCTGATTCTTCTTTCTATGCTGGTACAGAATCTTCAATTCATCAGCTCCTGTTCAGTACTGTACATATGTAGCAACATGATGGCAGGACTGTACTATGTAATTACTGCTAGATAATTATAAAACCATCCTTTGATATTTTGTGGCTACTCGGCATTAGCAATATTTAACTTTAAAGAAGAAAAAGAAACAAAGAATTTTACATACTGCCTTTAGCAAACCAAAAATGTTTCAAATGTTTGAAAAATAGTAATTCTGATAGAACGTAAATAAATTTGCTGAGTAAGGTAAGAGACACTGTAACGTGATCTGGTGTCAGCCTAAGAGAAAGACAGTGAATTTGAGAGTGCTCTGAAAGCTACCTCTGAAAGCTACCATTTTCTTACACAGCACCCTTTGTGACTCATGCTTAGTTCATTCTACTGTGTGTATTTAGTACTCACTCCTCTGTATGCTTGCCTGTCTCCCCTACGGGTAGCGCCGGTAAGCACAAGTGGTTCTCAGTTATAGGGCATTTGCCCCCCAAGGAATATCTGAGAATGCCTGGAGACATTCTGGTTGTCCAGTGGGCAGAGGCCAAGAAGCTGCTAAAAATGACAGTAGTGCTGAGGTCAAGAAATCTTGCACTAGTCTGGACTACCAGAGGACAGGGACTGTCCACTACTTGCAGCACTGTGCTCAACCCTACCCCCAGGCACATGGTGGGCACTCAAATATGGGACAAATTGTTGTATGTGTACATGAAAATTCATGTCACTGTGAATTTTTAAACCATCGTTTTCTATATGACACTCTTTTTTAAAGAGTTTCCTTTTCTTCCTGCTACTGCCTCCGAGCTGTTATGCAATGAGACAGGGAACATATCTGTGATTAATGTCAAAACTGCAGTTCTACCCTGGAACAGAGAGGTAATGGGGGAAGGCACACTGGCAAGATTCCAGTTCCTCCATGCGACACAGGAAAGTTCTTAACCTGACAAGGACATCTAGCGACTTGAACCAGATGACCTCTCAGACCTCTGATTGAAAGGATTACTTTAATCATTTTTACATCTAAGAACATTCACCCCATGTAATAACTTTCCATATGGGCTACCCAGCTTTTATTATGGCAGTCCAGGCCCTGCAGTATTTTAAACCTTGGGCTCAGCTGCTGTCAAGTCTGCAGTAACCATAATCTTTAGGTCAAGCTTTTATTTCACTATAAAAGGCTTTAAATATGAACATGCCTGGTGATAAATTAGGGTGACAGGCATTTCCTTTTATTATGATTCAAAGAAAGACATATATATCTATCACGTTGTTTGGTGTAAACAACTTATGAGTGCAGTAATAATTCATATAGCCTAACTAGACTACAATTTCACAGAATTAACATACCATGGCTATAAATTACAAGTCACTTACACTTCTTGGAGTTGTCTTATGAACTCTAATAGGAACTCATAAATTGAAACAAATCTAGAGAATGACAGTAGCTGTGCACTTCTTCAGTAAATCTGACCAGTGTAAAAACCCAAGAAATGGCTTTTCTAGTTGTTCAGAGTAAATTTGTGGCTGTGTTATCTGGTGGCACTATGTTACAATAACTACAAACAAGATAAAGTCAGAATGCTTAAAGTTCATTAGGCAGGTAAAATTTCAAAAATAACAGTACAGGGCATATTCTCTAGGAACCCATGACTGATATCATCGTCTAAAATGCAAAAGAAAATGACAACAATGCAATGAGACAGCCCAAACACTCTAAAGAGAGAGGGGGCAACTGACACCCTCTCCTCCATCTGTGGCCACATGAGGAGAAGGGACCCAAGACTGGAGGGTGAGACCCTGAAGGCATTTTCAAAAACTATAAAGCCAGGAAGAAAGCTTGGGTGCTCTCCAGCTCTCCTCTTCTCACCTGTTTCTTTTAGAGAAAGTATCTGGGGGTAGAGCTATCTCAGGTCAAGTTATTTGGTCCCTGGGTTCCTGGATAACTCTGAAAAGGGATGAAAAAGCATGAGAATGACTATGAATTATTTATTCCAGGTGTTACGCTTTGAAAGGGAAGCATAAAAAGGATCTTATGATTTCCCTCTAGGACTCTATAATACCTTCTACAAAACTCTATTTTCGGGGCGCCTAGGTGGCTCAGTGGGTTAAAGCCTCTGCCTTCGGCTCAGGTCATGATCCCAGGGTCCTGGGATCGAGCCCCACATCGGGCTGTCTGCTCCACAGGGAGCCTGCTTCCTCTTCTCTCTCTGCCTGCCTCTCTGCCTACTTGTGATCTCTGTTTGTCAAATAAATAAATAAAATCTCAAAAAAAAAAGAGGAAAAGGCAGCTTTGCTACAGCAAAACCCCAAATGTTGCTTACAAAATCAGGACTAGCTGGACTAGCTGAACGCAACCAATGCTCGCCCATCCACAATCATTGTTGCCCTTGGACAAGTAATACACTTGGAGGTCAGACCATCTGATAACCCAACATCTCTGTGGCCCTCAAACATGGATTCTGTAGCTTTCTAGTGATATTTTTATTATTACAACCATAAACATATGTACTGTCTGCACTTTACTATAGAGGAATGTGAGGTTCAGAAGGGCTAGATGGTTTGTATAAGGTTGTCTAGTCATTAAGGAGCAGAGCCCATGTGTAGACTGAACTCTCTGACTCCAAAACTGAGCACATACCACCCTGTCATCATGTCACCTCACCTGACATAGCTCCACTGTAACATGGACACCCTGGTTCCATTTCCCACAGAGTAAAACCATGCCTCTGTTATAGAATATCTATCACACCACACATTGAGTTTGTGAGAATGAATACCCATTCACAGAGGGATGCATGAAGAGATCATCTGCAATACAAGACCCTTCTGGGAAGGAACCATGGTTCTTATGCACAGAAGAATGAAATGGCCTTCTGAGAAACAGTAGTCTCCGTGTTATATCTCTTATCATGGTGTTGGGTTTAAGACCCACAAATATTCTTTAGTGACATGGCTGCCACCACTGCTGCTGCTGCCATTACTGCAGAGAAAAAAGTTTTTCCCTGATTTCATTATGGTTTTGACAAGCTCTAGATTGTCCAAAATGCAGTCCTTTTGTGCCTGGAAGGAATAAGGTCCCAAAAGAATGGCTACAATGAAGAATGGGGAAGCAAATGCCAAAAATCTCCATGAAAATTAGGACATAGATTTCCGTCTTGCAAATGCTCATTTTGTAAAGAAAATGAATGGTAGATTTAGTCTGAAATATTTATAATAAAATATATTAAATGATTTGTGATAGAAAAAAATAACAAAAGTGATGACTGGTGGTATTTTGCAGAGCAATATCTTTTTAAGCAGCTGTGTGCCAGAGAGAATGTGCACTTGCGATTTCAGGGCATTACAAATAAAAAAGCCTATACCAAATTCATTATTTTTTAAGTCTAGATGCTGCAACCTGAAAAATATCACAAACAAGAGGTCATGCTTCATGCTAATCAGCCCTTCTATGAAGTGAGTTAGGAAAGCTGGCAGGTCCCTCACCTGTCTTAACCAAGTATGAAAGTGCAACATGTACTCAGTGTGAGAAAGAGCACAACTTAAACCAGCCTAGCCCCTAAGATACCATCTCAAAACTACAGTCATGCCTGAGGATGCTGGAAATGGTTGTGGTACTAGGGACACTGCCTCAGAGCACTACAGAGCTCCCAATGAGGTCTGCAGCCAAAGAAAGGGACACCACTTCATGTGCTCCAGTAAAGGGAAGAAACATATCTTTGCAACCAACAGGCAGGTCAGCAGGTTCTCCACCTAAACCTATGTAGACATTTGAAAATGCCAGGTTCCTGAGCTTGGTCAGATCTCACAGACCAAGGGGTCAGCAATCTTTCTCTAAAAAATTCCAGATAGTAAATATTCCAGGTTCTGGGAACCATATGATCTTTGTCACAACTACTCAAGTCTGCCATTGTAGTATAAAAGCAGCCATAGATAACACATAAACAAATATGCACAGCTGTATCCTAACACAACTTTATTTACAAAAATGGCAGGAGCCATAGCTTGCCAACCCCTAACTTAGAAAAACAGGTGAGGTGGCATTTGACTCTTTGACTAGGCAGTCCAACACAAAATTAAAATCAGGAGTTACCAGCACCCACATCACCATTTTTGAAAGAACTAAAGGAGGCTCTGGAAATAAGGCACAGTCGGAAGTGCTACAACTCTGGTATCTCCAAGTCAAACTCAGGGCAACTGGCTGCAATGTGCCACATTATTCACATTATAAAGACTGAGAATAATTTTGTGTTAGATAAAAATGTCACCGTATCCCTCCTGAGGTTAACCTTGACTTGCCATGGAAATTAAAGTTAATACATCAAGTTATAAGACAGTTTGATATAAAGAGAGTATTTTTCCCTACAACTGAGTCAATTGATTCGGTACTGTTGGTAAGCTAAATGCCGAAAAAAAGCCAAAATATTATAACTGCTTTACAAAACAAAAAGAGGAAAACAAAAATTTTTCAAGTGCTAAATTTTAAAAACCATTGTGCCACTAATTAGAAGCTGGCCTGACTCTCCTTTGCAGGAGACATACTTGATAAGACTGTAGCACAAATTCCATGCAAATCTGCCAGCAAAAGAATGGGAAAGCTGACTGGTTAAGTGAATACAGATCAAAGACATCCCGCTCAACTCTTGGAGACCAAGCCTTTACACTCAGCTCTGCGGAACCTGAATCATGGCCCATTGCCCTCCATGTAAAAGAAAGGGAAAACCAAGGACAAGCAACAAAATGGTGGACAGTTTTGCCTCCATTCAGAGATGAAAAATAAAAATGCCCCAACTTACACAATGGTGCATTGAACATTTCGTCTTTCTGTGCTTTATCCCACCCAAATAACTGAATGATTACTTGTCTCATCACTGACTGAAAATTATCCTCTTCAAACTCTTGTGTCCATTCCTCCTACCCCATAGAAGAATTTCTGCTAAAATATAGGGAGACAACCAGACATAAGCTCTACACTAGAAATCCAGAGGTTTCCACTACCCAGTTACCAGCACGGCCCTTTTAAGCCTGCATGCACTCGATCTGTTTCTGAACAGGAGGCCCAATCACCCAGCACCGAACTTCCATACGTGTATGTTTGTTCACACTAGCAAATTAAGCATTCCCAGTCTGCAACAGAAATTCCCTAACACCTCCTGAGTTAACTAGAGATGAAAGCAAAATAAAATTAGGACCAGATGCCAGCTTTCAATTCTCAAGTTGCCATACTCTGTCCCTTGCCAACTTAACCCAAAAGTAAAGGGAAGAAGAATTTTCTGATTTCCCCAGGTTCTAAAACCCATGAAACAGGAAGAAGGCATAACCATTCTGACCACTTAAAGATTCTGAATGAACTGACAATAGTTACTGGCTCTGATTCTCTTTCTTTTGGGCTGAGGTAATCTTTAAAAATTACTTAGAATGGTGGGGCACCTGGGTGGCTCAGTGGGTTAAAGCCGCTGCCTTCGGCTCGGGTCGTGATCCCAGGGTCCTGGGATCGAACCCCGCATCAGACTCTCTGCTCAGCGGGGAGACTGCTTCCTCCTCTCTCTCTACCTGCCTCTCTGCCTACTTCTGATTTCTGTCTGTCAAATAAATAAATAAAAAATCTAAAAAAAAAAAAATTACTTAGAATGGTAAATCATTTAAAGTAGACATTTTTAACCTTGTAGAAATTGCTGTTTACAATCTAATAAAAAGCTATGGACCCAAACTCCAGAAAAGTACACACACAGACATTTATAAGAATTTTTCATATGATTTTATAGGGCTCACATATCACTAAGTCCTCTCTTTAGACCCCAAGTTAAGTACCCCTGAAAAGAAGGATAAAAGATCATATCCTATATATTTTGTCTATCTTACTTGGCAAGTAAGTGTAGCTACCAGAATAATTCATTATCACATAATATCTTTAATTTTATTCAGTATATGTGCAGGAATTCTGCAGAGTTTAAAGAAAGCATGGAGATAAATAAAAGCACAGCCCCACTTCCCTAGGAACATAAAAACAAATGTAGTCCAAAGGCATTTACATGACCAAGTACTAAAAAGAGATTGAAATGAAGGCCCAGGAAAAAGCCATACTACATGGGGAAAGGTGCTTTTGCTATTTAAAGTAGACATTGAAAATAAAGGGATTGAAGGCAAGGAGAGAACAATTCCTTTAGAAGTGGTGTTGCCTGGTCAGCTCAATATGAAAACAGAATGAGGTATAGTGCTTAGGTAAGAAAAGAACACGGAGGGTCTCTGTGGAAAATACTGCCTGCAGACCACCTAACAGCTATGCCTGAAAGTATATGGTGCCCATACCAGGAGCAAGGTGAGATGGCGGTACACTAGGAAAATCAATGTTGAACCTCTGGTTCAATGTGTTTACTATCGCCCAGAACTAACTCGATAGCAGCACTTAAAAGCTCTCAGTTCTCTCAAAGTTTACTAATCATATCTGAGGATCAGTAAGCAAAGGTCAGCACAAATCAGCAAAATGTATAACATCATACACTGAGACTTTTATTTGAAACAAAAGGTTGCTCTCTTAAATACATATTGTTTTCAAAAAGAGCTATCAAAATCAATTTTGTATTTCTTACTCCAATAAAAGAAAGCTTGATAGTCTAGGTAGCTTAGGACTGTCTCCAGAGCAATTTGAAAAACAAAGGGATTTGATTCGATTATTCTTTGGAAGGATTGAGTGCTTCTCTTGAAAATGAATGCAAATAGCCAAGTTAATTCAAACCATAGGTCAAAGCAGAATAAATCATGTTTAAATCTCTCAATTTTATCTTCAAAAAGTAAAGGCAGGAAGTTTTACTCCATTGTGGTTCAAAACGGCTGAGTAAGCTAAAGTGATTAAATAAACAGACTATTATGTGTCATCAGTTCGATCAAGTGAGAACACTCTGGCTGTCAACTCTTAGTGAAAGGAAGATGTTTGATGCTTTTCATAATAAATATCCATTCATAAAATGTGCTGAAATGAACAAAAAAGATCTATTGCCAATTCCAGCTATTTCACAGAGAAAAGTTGGCAAGAAATTTCCTAACATCTAAAATAGAAAAGAATCAATTAATCATGAAAATGGCTCCAGTAATATGCTACATTTTGTTACATATTATCACATTCATCCCCATGCCTTAAACCATTTATAAAAAGACATCCTATAAAAATGCAAGTACTTGTCACCTCAGGAAGCAAAAATTTTTAAAAATACATGTTCGGTCCCCACCCTAACTACAAAATTAAAACACGCTTATTGGAGTAATGTTGAAAAATAACAAAGGATACCATCAAGAAAATAATAACCACCTAGGAAGAACCCCATTTAATGTACTTCTTGTACACTCATCATCTAAATGCACTTCTGTCATGGGAACAGTACTTCACATGATGTCTGCCTTGGCACACACTGAGCAACAAGGTCCCATAGCACTAAGTATTCACCTAACACTGTTGAATGATTCCACATTCAATTATTCTTCTTCTATGTAACTGCACCATGATTTATGTCACTAATCTTCTACTGCTAGACATTGTCAGCTGTCATGTTGTTTTGTTTTGCTGTTTTTTGTTTTTTTTTTTTAATTTTTTTTTTATTTGACAGAGAGAGATCACAAGTAGGCAGAGAGGCAAGCAGAGACACAGAGAGGAGGAAGCAGGCTCCCTGCTGAGCAGAGAGCCCGATGCGGGACTCGATCCCAGGACCCTGAGATCATGACCTGAGCTGAAGTCAGAGGCTTAACCCACTGAGCCACCCAGGCTCCCTGTTTTGCTGTTTTAAATAATGTTATGTTGAACATCTTTACAAATAAAATCTTGCATATATCTGTACCTATTTCTTCATATCTATTTCCTTAGCTCTGATTCTTAGAAGTAAAATGCCAAATCATAGAATACACACATTTTTAGAGCTTTTCAGACATTTTCTCAAATTTCCTTCCATTAGATTAGACCAATTTACAGTGTCACTAGCAATACATGTCTTAAGCCAAATCAGGTTCATCTTTATAAATAGTTATATTTCTTAAAATATGAACTAAATAGCATCATAAAATCATATTACCCTACTCGTACTATTAAAAGGATAAAGAGGAAGAAACAACTAAATGTGCTTAAAATGATAAAATGTTTCAATTTTCATAAATTGTGTAATAACAAAAATTTAAATAACATTGCTGATTATTGCTTTTATGACTTTATAGCCAACTTACATACAAAGTACATGCAAAGTACTGAATCCAAGGGGCGCCTGGGTGGCTCAGTCAGCTAAACATCTGCCTTTAGCTCAGGTCCTGATCCCAGGGTCCTGGCATTGAGCCTTGTGTCCATTCCCTGCTAAGCGGGGAGTTGGCTCGTCCCTCTCCCTCTGCCCCTCCTGCTGCTCATGCTCTCTCTCTCTTGCTGACTCTATCAAAATAAAAAAAAATCTTTTAAAAAAAGTACTAAATTTAGGCCGCGCTGCCCCACCGTCTGGCCCCGCGGACCCACGAACCGACAGATCCACGCACGCACGAAAATCTGCCCCGCTCCTGAGAGCGCCATGTCTGGTTCCTCCCCCGTTGCCGCTATGAAGAAAGAGGTTCAACAGCTCGGGCTGGTAGCCGGGCTCAACCGCTTGAAGGTTTCCCAGGCAGCTGCAGATCTGAAACAATTCTGTCTGCAGAATGCCCAACACGAGCCCCTGCTAACTGGTGTATCTTCAAGTACGAATCCATTCAGACCCCAGAAAGTCTGTTCCTTTTTGTAGTAAAATGAATCTTTGGATGGTTTTCTAGACCACTTTTCATGAACCAGTGACTATTCAAAGGAGAACTAAATTTGAAGCCTGTACAAAAGCTTATCCCTGTAACACGTGCCATACTATATAAACTTTTACTTTTGTCAGTCCTTAACATCTACCTCTCTGAATTCTCATAAATTTCTATTTCATAAGGGTAATTGTTTTATATACACTGGCAGCAGCATACACTAAAATACTTAGTATAAAAGTTTAAAAAAAAAAGTACTAAATTTAACAATCACACAAATGTTATTTTATTTGTAAATGAATTTGTCACTACACTGCATGCTTATTTTACTCTTAAATGTATAAAATATGTGAATGATAGTCAAATTCTTTTTTTTTTTTTAAAGATTTTATTTATTTATTTGACAGACAGAGATCACAAGCAGGCAGAGAGGCAGGCAGAGAGAGAGGAGGAAGCAGGTTCCCTGCCGAGCAGAGAGCCCAATGTGGGGCTCGATCCCAGGATCCTGGGATCATGACCCGAGCCGAAGGCAGAGGCCTTAACCCGCTGAGCCACCCAGGCGCCCCGATAGTCAAATTCTTAATGCAGTGTTTTGTCAATGTTATTTCTAAATTGTATACTTATACTTCACTGCCCCCATTAAAATGACCTGTAGCACACAACTAAAGTGGCCAATTCTGGTTTTAAGAGATACTTAACAGCCTCCACCATAAAAGGGCATTGTTGACCCCACCCAGTTCCCAAGACATTCCTCAAGTTCTTAAAAACCCAACTCCCAGTAACAAATGAAATGAAACCAGTGATGCCCATATCTCATAGTATGTACCAATCCCCCCATGAGCAGCAACTGAAGATAATTAGATCATGGCTAGAAGAAATTAATGTTGGAGTTCTGAGTCCAAAAGAAAAGATTCACTATAGGGTTTTAATTTACAGCTCAAAGGCATATATATAGGTGGCTTTGGAATTGTCATAAATGAACCATCAAAAAATATGAACCCTAAAAGCTAGAAAAAGCCCAAAATACTGAGGACCTGATGGAGAATTGCACATTAAATGAAATACAATATTTGGAGAGAATAAAAAGATAAAAAGCTTCTTTTGTCCCTTCAACCCATTAATGCAAAAGTTGAATATAGGGTCTTAAAATCTAAAAAGAAGAATAGCAATTTATCACATTTAATCCCTTTTCATTAAAACAATAACAAAAAAGAGTGAGGAAAGAAAAAAAGGGAAAATTAATATATATCGTCGTCTTTTTTATAACCATTTGCCTTTCTACAAATTCTACTTGTGTAAATGTACGTGTATGTGTGCCTACACATATATTTGACCCACAGAATAATTCTACTGTTTACATTATCAAATAATCAACTGTAAGAAATTACTATTACTGCTGCATCTCTTCTAAGGAGTTAGTTGAGCTAATGAATGCCATCTATAATGGCTACAGAATTCAGGCAGTTTTGCAAAGTTAGTCATATTAAAAAGAAATAAATTTCTGTCACAAAACAGTTAACTTTCTTTAATGCAGCTAACTGGTAACTCTTAAGATTACAAATTCAAAAGACTGATACTACAATTAATATCCAATAAACTTATTTCTTTCCAGAGGTAACCATAAAAATGAGGATTTATTTTATAAAGCTAAAACTCAACTGAATGAGAAATGCTATAGCACCTCTCCTAGAGAAAAAATAGGAAAACAAATTATATTTGGAAACATAAAAATCTGTAAATCTATAATGAATAAGTAACAAACATGGGATGGAGAGACCAATAAAAACAGTGAAAACCTCCACACAAATGCAAATGATTATAAAACTGTACAGCAGTGGTTGTAAGTCCTGACATATACATAATTTCCTAACAAGTTTGTAAAAAGTACCAATAAACAGTCCACACGCCCAGAGATTCAGACTTACTCATTCTTGGTCGGCGTCCCAAGACGAATTCTAACAAACCACCATATTAGAAGATGATAAATAGGTTAGAGATAAACTGATTTAAAAACTATTTTAAAACACAATTTCAAGTAAACAATTTGAAACAAGAAGACATTAAAAAAATTAAGTTTGCAGGGCACCTGTGTGGCACAATCGGTTAAGTGCCTGACCCTTGGTTTTGGCTCAGGTTGTAATTTCAGAGTCCTGAGACAGAGCCTGTGTTGAAATCCCAAGAGTCCGCTTAAGACTCTCTCTCACTCTCTCTCGATAAGTCATACCATAAAGCAAAATAATTATTAGAATAATTGGGATCCTAGAAGAAGAAAAAAGATGGGAGTTGGGGTGGGGGGCAGAAGATATACTGGAGCAAATTATAGCAGAGAAACTCCCTAACTTGGGGAAGGAAACAAGCATCAAAATCTAGGAGGCACAGAGAAACTCCTCAAAATCAATAAATTAAGTCAACACCCTAACATCTAACAGTAAAACTGACAAATCGCAGAGATAGAGAGAAAATCCTAAAAGCAGCTCAGGACAGGAGGTCTGTATCCTACAATGGCAGAAACATTACATTGGCAGCAGTCCTATCCACAGAGACCTGGCAGACCAGAAAGGATTGGCATAATCTATTCAGGGTACTAAACAAGAAAATTATGCAGCCAAGAACGGTTCATCCAGCTAGGCTGTCACTGAAAATAGAGGGAGTGATAAAAAGCTTCCAGGACAAATAGAAACTAAAAGAATTTGTGATCACCAAAGCAGCCCTACAAAATACTGTTTAAAAAAAAAAAAAACCTCTCTCTTTCTTGAATAAGTAAAATCTTTTTAAAGAAATTTAAGTTTGCTCTCCGCCTCACACCATACAATGAACAATTTTAGAAAAAAATTATAAAATTAATAAATGATAATCTAAATGACTGTGGCTATAGTATTCTAGGTAAGGAAAGTCTCTTTGAGCATATAACACCAAATGTTGAACATACAGGTTTAAAAGAAAACTGGCACATATGACTATCCCTAATTAAATACAAAGCTCATATAACATAGCAAGAAAACACTAATGAGAAAATAGATTGTAAAGGACAAACAGGAGGAATTTTTCTAAAACATAAAATGATGAATAAACATGAAATGTTCAATCCCTTGCAGAACTCGAAGAAATGCAAATGGAAGCAATTTCCATTTTTCCTCACTAAAATTAGAAAAAAAAATAATGTTCATATCTAGAGCTATTTACGGAGAAATAAGCATACAGAAAATCAGTTGCAGAAATTATAAATTGACATTCTTGAGAGAAAATTGGCCCAAGACAGTGAAAATAAACATCTTCCAGAGACTGTCCTGGGAAAGACCTAGAAATGCAGTCACATGGTTATATGTTTGTTAATTTACAATAGTAAAGGATTTTCATTTGATTCTGTTGAAGGCACTGACCACCTCCACTAAATTTTCCTTCCCCTTACTTTACATTACATAAGGTGGCATTAGAGCAGCTGCTAGAAAACTGGGATCTGGCCAAGAAGTTGCCAAGTTGGGATGCATTTAATATGCAATGAGAGGTAAAATCTTAAATAAAAGTAATGACAAGGCTGTAGGATAACATGGTAATCCAATTAATAAGAAAAAATGAAAAAGACAGGTTTTCTGTCTGGACATGAAAATACTGACATTAACAACAACAAAAAGTAAAACTCAGAATGTACTACTTCAGTGACATACTGGTTAATGAGCACCACCAATTCAAAAAATATATATTCATATGTATTCACTGTATGTACATGCACATTCATAAACACACTCACATAAACATTATGTGGAAATATTACAGCTTGCATATGAAAGAAAAATGAAAGAGGTTTATCCCAAATCTGGACATCAAAGCTAAAAATCTGCATGTCATTACAAATAATGAGTTGTGACAATTAAAAGAAATTTTTTTTTTTTAAGACTTATTCACTTAGGGGTGCCTGGGTGGCTCAGTCATTGGGCATCTGCCTTCGACTCAGGTCATGATCCCAGCATCCTAAAATAGAGCCCCGCAGTGGGCTCCATACTTGGCGGGAAGCCTGCTTCTCCCTCTCTCACTCCCCCTGCTGGTGTTCCCTCTCTCACTGTGTCTCTCTTTGTCAAATGAACAAATAAAGTCTTTAAAAAAAAAAAAAGATTTATTCATTTATTTTAGAGAGAAAGAGAGCACATGGCGGGAAGGGGTAGAGTGAAAGGGAGAATCTCAAGCAGACTCCATGCTGAGCATGGAACCCAATATGGGGCTCTAGTTTATCCTGAGATCATGCCCTGAGCCAAAGCCAAGAGTCAGATGCTTAACCAACTAGATCAACCAGAAGTCCCTAAAAGAAATGTTTTAAAACTAAATAACAGAAAAAAATTTAAACAATGCTGCAGCAAAGAAATGAAACCTCTTTCTATACTCCCTAAAAAATGTTACAAAATTACTGGGATATGAAGTAGAGATCAATAATAGGCAGCCAAAAAAAGTAGGAAAATGTTATAGAAGGGTGTCATGCACCCCTCTATATAATTAATAAAAAATAAAGGCAAAATATAGTATTAAATGATATTAACAGATCCTACTTTGCATAATCTATTGCTTTAAATTTTAAAATATAGTAAGTTTTTAAAATACAGATTTTATTTCTTTAAGTATAGACTGTTAAAATTGTTATACCTATGATATTAATTACAGTTATCTCCTAATTCTCCAATCATTAGTAACAACATGCACCCCTGGTTATAGGAGCAACATAGTAAAATCATGTTCATCCAATGACAAATAAGTAGACATAATTCATTTGTACTAAGAAATTCACAAAAAGTTATGTCATGTTCATTTACCAAGTGAATTGTCATTCTAATTATGTAAATTTTTTGCCATTAATACTAACAGAAATGACATATCTCCATCAAACAAAATATCTTAAAATCTGTGGGTTCCACATGTGCTGCTGCTGCTTCTGACTTATCTGACATTAAGTGCATTTAGATACTCTACTCCCTTACATGACCAAGGAAACCTCCTTTTCAATGTACTTTAACATCTCTGAAAGCAAATATAAGAACACATTTTGCCTCATTCAAGACCACAACATGTAAAAGTTCATTTTTGCTATCTTCAAGAAATATTAGTATCTTAAATTAAAACTCAAACTTTATTTAATAAAACATCATTAGATTTAAGCCATATTGAAAATCTGAAAAGATAATTAAACATATGCTATCATTCCCAAGAATTATTCAAAATCATCTAATTTCAGATTAATTCTCAGATTATAAATTTAATAAGCACATAATTAATCTTAGCAAGTAAATCCTCCTTAAAAGGTGACGCCTGTTGTTAAAATTGTTAGCTAATTTACTTTTTTTTTTTATTAACATATAATGTATTATTTGCTTCAGGGGTACAGGTCTGTGTATCAGTCTCATACAATTCACAGCACTCACCATAGTACATACCCTCCCAAATGTCCATAACCCAGCCACCCTATCCCTCCCCACCACCCCCCAGCAACCCTCAGTTTACTTCCTGAGATTAAGAGTCTCTTATGGTTTGTCTCCCTCCCCGGCCCATCTTGTTTAATTTATTCCTTCCCTGCCCCCAACAACCCCCCACCCTTCCTTTCAAATTTCTCCAATCAGAGAGATCATATGATAATTGTCTTTCTCTGACTGACTTATTTCGCTTAGCATGATACCCTCTAGTTCCATCCACGTCATTGCAAATGGCAAGATTTCATTTCTTTTGATGGCTGCATAGTATTCCATTGTATATATATATACACCACATCTTCTCTATCCATTCATCTGTGGATGGACATCTAGGTTCTTTCCATAGTTTGGCTATTGTGGACATTGCTGCTATAAACATTCAGGTGCATGTGCCCCTTCGGAACACTACATTTGTATCTTTAGGGCAAGTACCCAGTAGTGCGATTGCTGGGTTATAGGGTCAGCTAATTTACTCTTACACTATTTTCTTTTTAATCATGAGTTCAAGAAAGAAACCCACAGGCAAATGAATAGCAATACAAAATACACCAATGGTACTTTTGGATAGTTTGTAATCCCAAAATCACTTTGAGTTTATGCTGCCCCAAATAATATTTATATATTATTTTCACAGAGTGTCAGGTAAAAATGGTTTAATTATTTAAAAGGAAGGCTGGACTAATTCTAACTAATAAAAGAGAAATTAGATAGACCTTTTATTGTTCACCTAAATGAGCTGACTAAAAAAAAAGAAAGCTGGGGTGCCTGGGTGGCTCAGTTGGTTAGGTGGCTGCCTCCGGCTCGGGTCATGATCCTTGAGTCCCAGGATCTAGTCCCACATCGGGCACCCTGCTTGGCGGAGGGTCTGCTTCTCCCTCTGACCTCTCCCCTCTCATGCTCTCTCTCTCTCTCTCTCTCTCTCTCTCATTCTCTCTCTCTCAAATAAATAAATAAAATCTTTAAAAAAACAAAAATAAATTAAATAAATAAATAAATATAAAAATTAAAAAGAGAGAGCTTGTGTGTGGGTGTGTGTAAACTGAAAATGAGAGACCAGAAAAGGCTACTCAGGGATCAGGATGGAGCAAGACAAAATAAAACATCACTGCACAACTGTGCTAAAACATGGACAAAAATAAGAACACTATACAAACTACAATAACCTAATATAATAACCTCAGTTCCAGTTAACATGAGTACAATGCTGCTTCTTTACCAATTACAGCTTTGACCTACTCTATTCCTCTTACCCTATAAATTATTAAGACAACAGATCATAAAATTGCCCCCACTTTCTGCCAGTATCTAATCTCAACCAAAACACTCTTCCATTGAACTCTCCCAAATCACCTAAACAACCCCAAATCCAATAGTAAGTCTTTACTAAGTATACATAATTCCCCATGCTGTGATGTTGCCTCTGTTGCAAAGAGGCAAAAGATTCTATTTTATTTGACTGTAAGCTTGTTCCTATGGTCTGGTTTAGAGGGCATCTACAGAAAACATATTGAAGTTAATTTTCTTATCCAAAAGTAACCCGTATGTTTTAGATGGGAAAAAAAATGAACAGAATTTTCACAATGACAATGAGTGCCAAAATACTTTGGTAACTTTCATATATTTGATTATACCCTAATACAGGCTAAAAAGCAAAACAGACATGAGCCAAACTCTAAAGAATCACCATTCCATCACTGATGTGCATGAAATCCTGCAAATGAAAATCAATTTGTAGAAGGAAGTTTAACACACTGAATTCCAAATTCTTTTAAAGGGTTTAAACTATCACTGCAATATTAACCACTTCCTGGCACCACCCAGGCCTTCTGAATCTGCTATAAATTCAAATGTAAAGATGTAAATTCAGAATACAGAGTCAATTCAATAACACCCTCTGTCTGCAGGTAATTTAATTTCATTTTAGAGAATGCTTTAAACATCACAATTCAACAAAATAGAGCTTTAAAACTGTGCCATTTTTTCTAATATATGTAAATTTAAGCTAACCTGAAAGAATACATTGTAACATTTTACATCTAAGCCAGGAATGACTGAAAATTAGCAAGGGTTAGGTAAAAATCAAGTTTAGACTTTAACACTGCCAAGTACAGGTAACTGGATCTCAAACTTTAGAAAGTATGAGGAAACACCTGGGAAGTTTGTTAAAAAGCACATTTTCTCTCAAGTATTCTCAAGAATCTGGTTCAATGAGTCCTAAAATGAGGACCAGAAATCTTCACTTTTTACAAGCATTTCAGCTGGTTCTATTACAGAATGCCATATTTTCACATACTGCACTGAAATACCCTTTAGAAGAAGACCAAAGTGTTTCTACTGGGACAGGTAATTATGTGCAACTCTTTAGTACTATCCTATTTTATCAAAGAAAGAACCAAATTTTTAAAACAATTTTTTTCAAATAATGATGACTTTAAAATGTTTTCAAATTTCTAAAGTAAATTTACTTCTCTTAGTATATATGCTCTAAAAATGTCTGTAACTTTTCCTCTGATTAAAGGAAATCATGTTGGATTGTTTCAAACTTGGATTATAGAGATAAGCACAAAAGATTAAAAATCTCCTGGGGCACTTGGGTGGCTCAGTCAGTTAAGTGCCTGCTCAAGTCATGATCTCAGGATCCTGGGATCGAACCCTGTGTAGGGCTCCCTGCTCAGTGGGGAACCTGCTTCTCCCTCTCCCTCTGCACCCCCCCCCAACTTGTACATTCTCTCTCTCTCGCTCTCTCTCTCAAATAAATAAAATCATTTTAAAAAAGGATTAAAAATCTCCTGAAATTCTATCACAGAGGTAACTACTTCTTAGTATTTTAGAATATCTTTTTTCCCCTATATTTGTATGTTCCTCACCTGGAACTTTTTATTTCACTATATAGAATAACAGGGTAAAATTATCAAAAGAAAGGTAGATTGTCACTAGATGTAGGCCTTCATTTACAAAAGTACATAATCATATTAATAACAAAATCCACAGGGGCGCCTGGGTGGCTCATGGGTTATAAAGCCTCTGCCTTCAGCTCAGGTCATGATCCCAGGGTCCTGAGATCGAGCCCCCCATCGGGCTCTCTGCTTAGCAGGGAGCCTGCTTCCTCCTCTCTCTCTCTCTCTCTCTCTGCCTGCCTCTCTGCCTACTTGTGATCTCTATCTGTCAAATAAATAAATAAAATCTTTAAAAAGAATAACAAAATCCACAGACCTAAAACAAAGGAAAAAGTAGCAATTAGTTCATAAGCCCTAATTAGGAAAGAAATACCATAACTGAGGGAAAGCACAATGAGGCATAGCTTATGCTACACATGCCCATGCCTTCTTGGGAGAAGTGATATTCAATGAAGTTCAGGACACATGAAATATAAATGGATACTGTCTTATGTATAAGAAGTAGATACAAGATTCTGTACCTAACACCTATATTACAAAAGTTTTAATGGCTGTAAGAATAATTACAGAAGGGGAAGAAAAAAAAAAGCTCTAAGGACTAAAAAAAAGAGAAAAATAAAGCCAACAGACATAATAAAAAAGGGAAAAGAAAACTAAATGCAGATATATTTTTGATGAATTACACAAAACTAGTTTCATCATTTAGAATTAGTTCACTTGGGGCGCTTGGGTGGCTCAGAGGGTTAAGCCTCTGCCTTCGGCTCAGGTCATGATCTCAGGGTTCTGGGATCGAGCCCCGCATCGGGCTCTCTGCTCAGCAGGGAGCCTGCTTCCTCCTCTCTCTCTGCCTGCCTCTCTGCGTACTTGTGATCTCTGTCTGTCAAATAAATAAATAAAATCTTTAAAAAAAAAAAAAGAATTAGTTCACTATTTCCCTGAATCTTTAAGGTAATTGTATTTTCCCTCAAACACAACATGGCCAAACCTATTCTAAAGGAGATAAAGTATATACATTCAGAATAAATACTCTGCAAATTAATATCCACAATCCCTTCAAAAAAGGACTTCAAAAAGGACTACATGTTACCTGGACTCAAATCTGTAAAGGAACAGGGGTCATGCAGGTGCAGAGCAACATTGTGCCAAGCCCACTCCAACACAGATAAGGAGAGCTCAGGAAGGAGGTCAGTGTGCAAGTCAGGAAGGCAAATCCATCAGCAGCATCGAAACAAAAAAAAACAAGCTACAATGCATACACACTAATATTTAACTTCATTATAATGAGTTCTCCTTCCAGAAATTCTAACGGAAGATAATTAGAATTTTCATCACTTCTTAGTTTCCTGGGAACTTAGAAAGCTTTATTATGCACACAAATATCTTGTGCATACAGGTGTTCAGTAGAGGCTTGCTTGCTTATTTATTTGTATTTTAATTTCAGCAGAATTAACATATAGTTTTAAATTAGTTTCAGGTGTACAATACAGTGATTCAACAATTCTAAACACTCAGTGCTCACTGTGGTACATGTACTCTTAATCCCCCCACCCAGTTCCCCTCTGGTAGCTATCAGTTTTTCTATTTAAGAGTCTGTTTCTTGGTTTGTCTCATTTTATCCATTTATTTCTGAAATTCTATATATCAACAAAATCCTGTTATCTGGGATGCCTGGGTGGCTCAGTTGGTTGGACGACTGCCTTCAGCTCAGGTCATGATCCTGGAGTCCCGGGATCGAGTCCCGCGTCGGGCTCCCAGCTCCGCAGGGAGTCTGCTTCTCTCTCTGACCTTCTCCTCACTCATGCTCTCTCTCACTGTCTCTCTCTCAAATAAATAAATAAAATCTTTAAAAAAAAAAAATCCTGTTATCTTTCTCTGACTTATTTCACTTAGCACTATACTCTCTAGATACATCCATGTTGTTGCAAATGGCAAGATTTCATTCCTTTTAATGGCTGAGTAATATTCCATTATATATGTACATCCATATGTATATACCACTTCTTCTTTATCCACTCATTAATTAATGGATACCTGTGCTGCTTCCATAATTTGGCTATTGAAAATAGTGTTGCTATAAACAAAGGAACATGTGTTTTCAAATTTGTGTTTTCATATTTTTTAGGTAAGTACCTAGTATTGAAATGACTGGATCATATGGTAGGTCTATTTTTAATCTTTTGAGAAACCTCCCTACTGTTTTCCTAGAGTGGCTGCACCAGTTTTCATTCCCACCAACCACCCATGAGGGCTCCTTTTCTCCAGGTCCTTGCCAACATTTGTTGTTTCCTGTGTAGACTTTTTCAGTTTAAACCTGATTAATATCAATTGCTTAAAACATAGAAAACCAATTTTCAAAGAATCAGATTAAAATAACAGTAATTAAACAAAACAAAAAATAAAAAGGAAACAAATAAACAAACAAAAAAAAACCATATTTAACTATCTAGTTGACTGAAGGAGCACCAAAGTTGGAAGGGAGCAATTCAAATAGCAACAGAACCAGGCAGGTCACACGAATAAAGGCAGTGCACCAGGACACCCATAAAATAACTGGGCAGGCACAGGGAGAAGTAGGCCTCAAAGTACCTCTATGGCTGACTAGAGAAGAGCAAGCTGAGAACTGAGGAACTGGAGAGAGCTTGCATGGTCTGAAGGAGACAACCTCTGCTTACCTCCCAGCAAATACTGCCCCTCAGGGAATGTCAGAGCAGTGTTTTCAAAATCATCCTGGCTTTCAAGTGAACCTATGACTCCAGAGTTTTATGTAAAATCTTCTGATATTTAAACATTGACAATTTATGTAATTCAAACATTTCTAAAACACTGTGAACCTCTATTGTACATGTACACATTTAGTCATGGCCTACAGGCTGTTAGGTACTGATTGATGGCCTTCTGGTGAATCTGCTGTGGTTTCAACTTGAGAATGACCATGGCAAGGAATAGACAGCCATCTCTGGCTCTGCTGCCATAAGGATGAATATGAGGTGATATATCTGATAAGTTATTCCATTTCTCTCTCTTGCTTCTCTTAGCTAGGAGCACATTCTGCTTTCCTGCTAACACCCAAGGGCAAAACAAAATTAGATTATTGTCCCATGAAATATATGTAGTATTTTTTTAAGTTTCTGTATTCTATTCTATATTCTATACATGAATATGTTCCATTAATCTCACAATAAATTTGTTTTACATAATTAACGCTATTGTACCTTTGTTTCTAAAAATAAATGCTTTTGAAAATAATCTTTTAAATATAATATTAAGACATGGGAAGCAGAGAAAGCTATTCTGGAAGACAGCAGGAAGGATAATCTTACAGAAAGAAGCAAATGCAAAATTAACTACCACAAAACAAGACAAAATCAATTTCAAATAGCAGAAATTGCAAATAGAATGAAGAAAATGCATCCAGTATCTTATGCTGGACCCATGGTGCACCAAAACAGTAAAATTTTACACATCTTAATTTTGAAATATATAGATAAAGGATCCTGCCTTTAGGGATCTGTCCACAGAAAAGGAAATTATATCCAACTTATATTTTAAGACAAAATTCATAGAAATACAGTAACTTCATTCTTCATCAGTCTCATCTAAAATAGGAATGCATTTTCTTAGCTGTCTATTACACCATTCATCAGAGAAAGAAGAATAAAATTTATATTCACATTGTCATTAGATTAGTTCTTTCCATCATGTCCTACAAATTACTGATCACTGTCTAGCAGAGAAAGGAAAAGCACTTCCATCCTCACTATATCATATTAATTAATGAATTAATTATACTACAATTAAACTAACTCAACATAAGAAACTTTTATTATGAGATTAAAATCTTAAATCATGTACTGAACAGCAAACATATACAAAGCAATAGTCTAATTTCTATGAGGAAATAACATGTGCCA
This sequence comes from Enhydra lutris kenyoni, assembly GCF_002288905.1. Classification (NCBI taxonomy): domain Eukaryota; kingdom Metazoa; phylum Chordata; class Mammalia; order Carnivora; family Mustelidae; genus Enhydra; species Enhydra lutris. The sequence goes on along the minus strand of NW_019154131.1, from coordinate 2,381,765 downwards.
TCTGAGGAAAGAAACCTACTGTTAATGAACATGTACAGGAATGGTTTCAGAGCTGAAGACCATTTGGAGACTGAGTCTGGATGTGCTTATAGACAGAGAATAAGCCCCACAGGTGAAGACCAAGAAAATGGAGTGGGGAAGGGCAATGAGGATATATGACTGAATTTGGAAAGGAGTAGAGATCTCCTCTCAGGCATGAATGAGGGTATCAGTCTGAATAGGATAAATATTCTGAGGTTTCAAAATCAAGTAAAAGTTGGAGTATTATATAAAGCTCATGCAATGAAGAGAGCCAAAGAGAAACTAAAATGATCATAAAGTAATTTCTAGAAAAGTGGTACAGTTATAAATTTAGTGATGTATGGATATTTATTTATGTGCCTAGAAAAAATGAATATTTTGTTTAAACAAGATGCTGGTGAAATATATAAAAGAAATGAAAACTTAAGTATTTAAATGTTGGCTATACTTTCCCCCCATTATTTCAACATAATTATGAAATTTTAAAGGTGAAATGATTTAAAGAATATTTCTGCCATGTGGATGAATTTTAAGTCTCTCATAATCAAGTATTTATTTGCATTAGTATTAATCCTCAAGCATTTGGGTCCTATTTTTGTTAGGGTGGAACTGAAAATTGTCATGATTCCCACAAAGGCTTTTAAAAAGTTATACTCATCTTGTTCTCCATAGATGAGACAATGATGGGTAGTAACTGCTCACATTTTGAAGCTCAAATGATATTCAGATTGAGAACTGTTATCTCGAGGTGATAGGAACAAGAAATGTAGTTTCTAACCATAGGATAAAACCTAAATCTCTTCCTCAGAGTTACTGTGTGTGTGTGTGTGTGGGTGTGTGTGTGTGTGTGTGTGTGAGAGAGAGAGAGAGAGAGAGAGAGAGAGAGAGAGAGAAAGAGAGAGAGAAAGAAAGAGAGAGTGTGTGAGCGCATGGTCAGGAGATGATGGGAGTCACTTGACTATCACATAATATTCAAATATACCTTTAAAAATATAATTTGTGTTTAAAACATCAAGGGAAAACTCATCTGTTAAACACACATTGAAGTCTATGCATCAACTTTAAAATATCTATTCTATTTCTAGGAAATTATACTCAATGTAATCAGGTATAAATAAATTTAACATCAATACCCTCTAAAGAATGTTTATAATAAAACTGTAACATCACTGAATTTGACATAAGAATGAAAGAAACTAATGGCAGAACTGAAAAATATAACACAATTTTACTTTGAGTAACAGGTTTATGTATTCCAATTAAATGAAACATGAAAAAGTTAATTTCAATGAAATAGCCACCATTTTATTATTGGTATATCTGGAAAATAAAAGCTTCTATAAGGGGCATCTGGGTGACTCAGTCGGTAAGTGTCTGCCTTCAGCTCAGGTGGTGATCCCAGAGAGCTAGGATTGAGTCCCGCATCAGGCTCCCTGCTCGGTGGGGAGTCTGCTTCTCCCTACCCCTCTGCCTACCAGTCTCCCTGCTTGTACTCTCTCTCTCTCTCTCTGTCAAATAAATAAACAAAATACTTTTTTTAAGTCTATATAAGAAAAACAAGTTTAACTATCTTTCTTCTTTCCTCAGACTCTCCTTCTTCTCAAAATTTATAAAAGCACAAGTTGTGTGGGGCACCTCGGTGGCTCAATCGGTTAAACATTCAACTGTTGATTTCAGCCCAGGTCATGATCTCAGGGTCTCATCAGTTGGCTCCTCCCTCAACCTGGAGTGGGCTTGAGATTCTCTCTGTCCCCCCTGCCCTGCACTCCTGCGTGTGTTTTCTCTCTGTGTGTGTCTCTCAAATAAATAACACTTTAAAAAAAAAAAAAAAAAAGCACAAGTTTTGTGGAAGTAAAACCATTCCAAATACATGATAGAAGACTGACAAACTCCTAAGCCACACACAGCTCTTCAAAAGGCTCTGCAGTGCTGTGATGATTTGTAGTTTTCTGGTTTCCCAAGGGGAAGCTATAAAAATCAGGGACACTGAAGACAGTGCCTGCTGAAACACCGAACAGATGGCTTAGTCAACTAAAAAACCAGCAGTTTTGGAAGCCTGTTCTCATTTAAAGTACCTTCCAAAAACAGCTTGGTGTGGTTGGTTTCAATTTTCTCTTTCTTTGACATTGTTAAGCTATCTTTCCAGCCTTTAGATAGAGGGAACAAAGAAAATATTAACTTCCTTTACAAGAAAACAAAAGACTTACTGTTTCATTTTGTTCTCCTGAAAAACTTTTAGACCTGAGTTTTACTCACTTAGAAAAAATCATAACCTTTCTTTTCCAGCTACAGTATTCTCTAGACAATCATAAACAACTCTGAAAATGGGTGTTATGGCATGGAAGTAAAGAAATAAAATAAATATATTTATTAAATATATACCAAATATATAAATATTATATATATTCAGTATATTGATATGTCAATATACATTTGAACCTTGAACAATGGGTCTGAACTGGACAATTCCACTTATATGTGGATTTTTTTCAGTAAATACAGTGTGGTACAATAAATGTATTTTCTCTTATGATTTTCTTAATATTTTCTTTTCTATAGTTTACTTTATTATAAGAATACTATAATACATATAACATATGAAGTATGTATTAATTGGTGTTACTGGTAATGCTTCAACATTAGGCTATTAGTAGTCAAGTTTTTGAGGAGTCAAAAAGTTGTATGTGGACTTCAACTGCTCGGGACCTCTAACCCCCATGTTGCTCAAGGGTCAACTGTATATTAAATTATGTATACATACACACATACATCATTCAAGCAAACACGGAAACCTCTGGCTACACCTTTGGTGGAGGAGATCACACACACAAGATTCTGTTCTATGTAGATTATATTAGCAATTAGTAAAAGTGTTGAAAGAAATAGACTAACATAAATTTGAAACATTTATTCTTTGGCAGAGAAGGAAAAAAAGAGAAGGGAGCTGCTCCCAAGACTTAGGAGACGATGCACTATTCTGTGGGGAGGAGTTTCAGTGTGGGACATCTATGTAGGCACAACAGGTAAGAAATGCTTGTTCTGCTACAAGAGAACAGTATCCAATGATACACTACAGCATAGTACAGATAGTACTACAGCAAAGATTGTTTTTAGTCACAAGAATAAACCTACTATGTTACAAATAAGAAGACTAAGTATTTGGCATTATCCCCAAAGCAAAACCTGACTTCACTAAGTAACCTGGCAAGGTAAACAAATACCCTCCTCAGGAGTGTATTGCTATGTAAAATATAAAGAATTTCTTAGGCACCATTCAACTATTTACCTTTCCACCAATGAAAGGCCATTTATTTTTATAAGCTGATTTGTATTTTTTGTTTTTAGAGTTTCAAACTTTCTCTGAAACTCAACTAAACACACATGTGCGTGCGCGCGCGCACACACACACATTAAAGGGAAATATAAAAATCTATGTACAGATTGCCATTTGCACCTTCCTTAGAAAACAAAACATCCTGATCCCATCCTTTTTGCTGTTTTTAGGGAGTCCTTCCTCCTCACCTCCCATTAAAATCTCAGGGTCTTGTACTCCTCCTCCATGACAACACCTAAATTTGAACTGTCATATTGAGATTCAAAATAAACACAAACACACAAAACACACAAAAAAACTGATCTTCAATTGCTAATGTATAATTTCTAAGTCAAACAAATACATCTTAACATTTAATACATTTAGAAGCACAAAATTAGGATTACAGTCTTCCACTTAAATTCTATTATTTCTGATCAATGTTAAACCATAAAAGCACATGAAGTTTACAGTGTGAGGTACAAAGATTATCTCCCTAAAAGATAATCTTTTATTTATTTAAGGTATTTCGAACAAGGAGGCTAGCAAGAGCCTTTTAATAAGAAGAAATTACAGATGGGGGCACCTGGGTGTCTGTTAAGTGTCTCCCTTCGGCTCAGGTCAAGATCCCAGGGTCCTGGGATCGAGCTCCCCATCAGGCTCCCTGCTCAGAAGGAAGCCTGCTTCTCCCTTTGCCACTTCCCCTGCTTGTGTTACCTCTCTTGCTGTGTCTCTGTCAAATAAATAAATAAAATCTTAAAAAAAAAAAAAAAAAGAAATTACAGATGTTACTCCTTTTGCAGGAGTAACTTTAACTGATGATGATGATGACGATGATGTTTTTAAAACCTGGAATGTTTCTTTTTAAAGCCTAGAAAACTTTTAGTTTCTTTTTTAAAAAACCCCCAAAGCTAGGTAGTTAAGAGATCTTTAAGTCTTATAAATACAATGAACATCAATAAACTTTCCATTCTATTCTTTCCTATTGATTATAATAATAAATTAGTTACAGTATTCAGCTTTTTCTATTTCTCCAATGAAAGTAGCTATGATCAGGGTGCCTGGATGGCTCAGTTGGTGGGGTGTCTGCCCCTGACCCAGGTCATGATTCCAGAGTCCTATAATAGAGGGAACATGTTTCTCCTTCTCCCTCTGCCAGCTGCTCCCCTTACTTGTGTGTGTGCTCTCTCTCTGTGTGTCAAATAAATAAAATCTTAGAAAAAAAAAAAAAAAGCAGCTATGACCAGTGTAGACTCTACATAGCAAAATGGCCAAATATTTTAAGTAACTGTATAGATCTGGGTCTAGAATCTGTACCTGAAATCAGGTCAATAATAATAGTCATTTAATCAAAATTTCTTCATTCCTATCTGCTGCACACTGTGCTAAAATCCTTACATAGGTACTTCCCACAAAAACTCTATGAAACAGGTATTATTACCTCAGAAAAGGAAACTAAAGGTAAGTACCTGAATAAGGGCACACAGTGATTAGTTTGCAGAAATGGGAGTTGCTCCCAAGCATTTGCTCATAACCACTACACTCTGTACCTTCCAAAATACCACTCCCCCACAAAGATTTCTATGAACTGGCTCCCAGAGATTAGACCCTCCCATTCTCTAAATAGTCTGGACAAGGGTCATTCTCATTCATCAGAAGGCTTGATGTTCAACCTAAACCAGTCAACTACTGCACCAGGAACAACACAAGAAAATGCACCAGAATGGGCTGAGCAATTTCAGCTGGGAAATGTTAGTTTAACTTAAGATGTTATTATCTCAACATCTCAAAAGAAATGGTGACATCATGAAATAAAAAGTCAAAATATTAAATATCTAGTGGTAATGTCTTTTTCTCAAGCCCTGTTACCTATGGATAAATGTATCTATGCACTGATTTACTTAGCAAATCAAAATCAAGTGAAGTATTACTGCTTATATGTACATATGCAAGCACATACCCACAAATCTCCATTTTTATAGCACATACAGTCTTAAAAATAGATATAAAGTTACATAATTGAGAGGGAATCTTTCTAACTTAAGTAAAATCACCAATTTAGTGTTGTTTTAAAAGAAAACACAAAAACATATATCTGGATGGCCTGAAATCACAAGGTATCTTTTTCTTATGTTGCTAGTTTATTGGTTTATTTCCTTTCTCTCTAGGATTTGAATAAATGCCATGTGTTGAAGCTATCTTCTGTATCTAATTCAGTTTTCATTTCAAAGCCAAAATAAATTTAGTTTTTAAAATCTAAATAAAATATGTGAAATCTTAAACATAAGTATGCCTGTCTGCCTATGTACTTCAATAGGTTTTATTAAACAAGAAGCTGAGACTTTTAAATTATTACTATTTACTCTTTGTTCATCTACTTTTCATAAAATTCAATGTTTTTTTTCCATTTTCCATTTAGTTTATTTCTTTTCAGTGTTCCTAAATATATTGTTTATGCACCACACCCAGTGCTCCATGTAGTATGTGCCCTCCATAATACCCACCACCAGGCTCACTCAACCGCCCCCCCCCCAAAACCTTGAGTTGGTTTCTCAGAGTCTACAGTCTGTCATGATTTGTCTCCCCCTCCAATTTCCCCCAACTCACTTCTCTTCTCCATCTTACAATGTCCTCCATGTTATTCCTTATATTCCACAAGTAAGTGAAACCATATGATAATTGACTCTCTCTGCTTGACTTATTTCACTCAGCAATGAAGAGCAGGGACTCTTCCAGTCCCATTTATGTTGATACAAAAGTTGGGTAACCATCCTTTCTGATGGAGGCATAATACTCCAGTGTATATATGGACCATATCTTCATCCATTCATCCACTGAAGGGCATCCTGGTTCTTTCCACAGTTTGGTGACTGTGGCCGTTGCTGCTATGAACACTGCAGTACAGATGGCCCTTCTTTTCACTACATCTGTATCTTTGGGGTAAATATCCAGTAGTGCAATTGCAGGGTCATAGGGAAGCTCTATTTTTATATTTTTGAGGAATATCCACACTGTTTTCCAAAGTGGCTGCACCAACTTGTATTCCCACCAACAGTGGAAGAGGGTTCCCCTTTCTCCACATCCTAATACATGTTGTTTACTGTCTTATTAATTTTGGCCATTTTAACTGGTGTCAGGTGGTATCTCAATGTGGTTTTGATTTGATTCTTCCTGATGGCTAATGATGATGAACACCTTTTCATGTGCCTGTTAGCCATTTGTATGTCTTCTTTGGAGAAGTGTCTGCTCATGCCTTCTGCCCACTTTTTGACGTGATTATCTGTTTTGTGTGTGTTGAGTTTGAGGAGTTCTTTAGAGATCTTGGATATCAGCCCTTTGTCTGTAGTGTCATTTACAAATATCTTCTCCCATTCCGTGGGTTGCCTCTTTGTTTCGTTGACTCTCTCCTTTGCTGTGCAGAAGCTTTTGATCTTGATGAAGTCCCAAAAGTTCATTTTCGCTTTTGTTTCCTTTGTCTTTGGAGACATATCTTGAAAGAAGTTGCTGTGGCTGATATCAAAGAGGTTACTGCCTATGTTCTCCACTAGAGTTCTGATGGATTCTTGCCTCACATTGAGGTCTTTTATCCATTTCGAGTTTATCTTTGTTTTTGGTATAAGAGAATGGCTGAGTTTCATTCTTCTACACATAGCTGTCCAATTTTCCCAGCACCATTTATTGAAGAGAGTCTTTTTTCCACTGTATATTTTTTCCTGCTTTGTCGAAGATGATTTGACCATAGAGTTGAGGGTCCATATCTGGGCTCTCTACTCTGTTCCACTGGTCTATGAGTATGTTTTTGTGCCAGTACCATGCTGTCTTGGTGATCACAGCTTTGTAGTAAAGCTTGAAATCAGGCAACATGATGCCCCCAGTTTTGTCTTTCTTTTTCAACATTTCCTTAGCAATTCGGGGTATCTTCTGGTTCCACACAAATTTAAGATTGTTCGTTCCAGCACATGGAAAAACGCCAGTGGAATTTTGATCAGGATGGCATTGAAAGTACCGATTACTCTAGGCAGTATAGACATTTTAACAATGTTTATTCTTCCAATCCATGAGCATGGAATAGTCTTCCATCTTTTTGTGTGTTCTTCAATTTCTCTCATGAGTGTTCTGTAGTTCCTTGAGTACAGATCCTTTACCTCTTTAGTCAGGTTTATTCCCAGGTGTGTTATGGTTCTTGGTGCTATAGTAAATGGAATCGATTCTCTAATTTCCCTTTCTATATTTTTATTGTTAACGTATAAGAAAGCAACTAATTTCTGTACATTGATTTTGTATCCTGCCACACTACTGAATTGCTATATGAGTTCTAGTAGATTGGGGGTGGAGTCTTTTGGGTTTTCCATGTAAAGTATCATGTTATCTGCAAAGAGAGAGAGTTTGACTTCTTCACTGCCAATTTGAATACCTTTTATTTCTTTTTGTTGTCTGATTGCTGTTGCTAGGACTATGTTGAACAAAAGTGGCGAGGGTGGGCATCCTTGTCCTGTTCCTGATCTCAAAGGGAAGGCTGTCAGCTTTTCCCCATTGAGGATGATATTCTCTGTGGGTTTTTCATAGTTAGATTTTATGAAGTTGAGGAATGTTCCCTCTATCCCTATACTTTGAAGTGTTTTAAAGATTTTTTTTTTTAATTTATTTGTGAGAGAGAGAGAGAGAGAGAGAGCGCACACATAGACAGGCAGAGTGGCAGGCAGAGGCAAGGGGAAAAGCAAGCTTCCTGTAGAACCCGATGCGGGACTTGATCCCTGGATGCTGGGATCATGACCTGAGCCAAAGGCAGCCACTTAACCAGCTGAGCAACCCAGGTGTCCCTACTTTGAAGCGTTTTAGTCAGGAACGGATGCCATATCTTGACAAATGCTCCCATAAAATGGCACAGGGTTGCAGATTGGATAAAATGACAGGACCCATTGTATAGAAGAGACACATTTTGAACCTAAAGATATATCCAGACTGAAAGTGATGGGATGGAGAAGCATCTTTCATGCCAATGGGCCTCAAAAGAAAGCTGGAGTAGCGATTCTCATATCAGATAAATTAGATTTTAAACTAAAGACTGTAGTCAGAGATAAAGAAGGACACTACATCATTCTTAAAGGATCTATCCACCAAGAAGATCTAACAATTGTAAATATTTATGCCCCCAATATGGGAACAGCCAACTACATAAGACAACTGTTAATCAAGATAAAGAGCCATAGTGATATGAATACACTAATAGTAGGGTATCTTAACACACCACTCTCAGTAACAGACAGATCATCCAAGCAGAAAATCAATAAAGAAACAAGAGCATTGAATGACACATTGGACCAGATGGACCTCATAGATATATACAGAACTTTCCACCCTAAAATAACAGAATACTCATTCTTCTCAAGTGCACATGGAACCTTCTCAAGAATAGACCACATACTGGGTCACAAATCAGGACTCAACCGATACCAAAAGAGTGAGATGATTCCCTGCATTTCTCAGACCACAAAGCTTTGAAACTGGAACTCAACCACAAGAAAAAGTATGGAAGGAATTCAAACACTTGGAAGCTAAAGACCACCCTGCTTAAGAATGTTTGGATCAACCAGGAAATCAAAGAAGAACTTAAACAATTCATGGAAACCAATGAGAATGAAGACACTTTGGTCCAAAATCTATGGGATACAGCAAAGGCGGTCCTAAGGGGGGAATACATAGCCATCCAAGCCTCACTCAAAAAAATTGAGAAATCCAGAATACATCAGCTCTCTTTACACTTTAAAGAACCGGAGAATCAACAACAAATTAAGCCAACCCCACGAACAAGAAAGGAAATAATCAAGATTAGAACAGAAATCAATGAGATAGAAACCAGAGATACAGTAGAACACATCAATGAAACTAGAAGCTGGTTTTTTTGAAAGAATCAATAAGATCGATAAACTGCTGGTCAAACTAATCCAAAAGAGGAGAGAGAGGACCCAAATTAATAAAATTATGAATGAAAGGGGAGAGATCACGACTAACACCAAGAAAATAGAAACAGTTATCAGAAATTATTATCAATAGCTATATGCCAATAAATTAAGCAACCTAGATGAAATAGATGCATTCCTGGAAACAAATAAACTTCCAAAACTGAAACAGGAAGAAATTGACAACCTGAATAGACCAATATCTAGTAACGAGGTTGAAGCAGTGATCAAAAACCTCCCAAAAAACAAGAGCCCAGGATCTGATGAATTCCCTAGAGAATTCTACCAAACATTCAAAGAAGAAATCATACCTATTCTCCTGAAGCTGTTTCAAAAAACAGAAACAGAAGGAAAACTTCCAGACTCTTTTTATGAAGCCAGCATTACCCTGATTCCCAAACCAGGCAAAGACCCCATCAAAAAGGAGAACTTCAGACCAATATCCCTGATGAATACGGATGCCAAGAATCTCAGTAAGATCCTAGCTAATAGGATCCAACAGTACATTAAAAAATTATCCACCATGACCAGGTGGGATTTATTCCTGGGATGCAAGGGTGGTTCAACATTCGCAAATCAATCAATGTGATAGAACAAATCAATAAGAGAAGAGACAAGAACCACATGGTCCTCTCAACTGATGCAGAAATTCAAGCTTTATATCAGGAATATAGATTCCTTATGGCAGGAATCAAGACTTTTCTGTCCAGTAAGTAATTATCTGCAAGAAGTTATGCTGTTCAGTGACAAAAGAAGTAACACAAATGAGAGAGAGATACATTAATGCAATATATTTAATGGCCCTTTTATAATCTCTTTTGTTTTATACCATACTTTCTTAAAAAAAAAAAAAAAGTCCTGGATGATTTTCAGAATAAAAAAACATAGTTACAAAAAACTGGACAAGTAGGAATATAGGCACACTTCAAATATTTAAAACGTTATTTTTAAAAATCCTGAATATTAACAATTAGCCTCAACTTGGTCATAAAATACTAAGTTTTAGAAAAGTATCAAGTCATATTCAATTATAGTTCTCTATAAAAATTAGAGGAGGATATATACCAGTACTGAAATTAAATTTTAGAAAAAATTATCTATCTGGCATTAACACTGAGTTTTACAATAGGGAAAATCTGGAAAAATTCTAATTCAAAGGACCATTCATTCTAAAAACAAACACGCAAAATTCCTTGCCATCACTTCCATCTTTACCTTTCTGCCAAGCTTTTGTGTTCTTGACTAAAATGTTTCTCTTGAGATTTATACATTGCCTTACATGTATATTAAAACTATACATAAGTAAATATTAAACAAATTACCATCAAGTTCAAATTCACTGAAAGCAAATTTATTTCCCCTGTTTAAAAATTATTATTAACATAGCATTCTTTTTAAATTTTTGCATGGAACTTTAGCCAAAAGTTATTTGTAGAACCAGGTTCAAGAGGAAAAACACTGTTGATCAAAATCACTTTTTTTCCATAAGGAAAGCCAAGCCTGAATATGGTCCAAGCCACTCCATTCTTAAATCTGTTTCATTTAGACCATTGATCGCTAGACTCCTCCCCCAGCAGTGCATGCAGCAGATAACTAGGATCTGCTTCAAATAGGTACTGCTGGTATTTATCTTTCCCTAAGGCACTACCTGCAGAATTAAAGAAACCAAGGGATTTAGAACCTCCCCGCATAATTACCTGTCAGAATCTACTAAAGGCTTTCTGAAGTTAACATCTTAATGTCTAATGTTCCCACAGAAGAATTCCAGAATGTGTTTTAGAAAAGCTGATTCAATTTATGCTGGTAGTCTATCCTATGCCTTTTAAATATAGTATTAGTAGATGAGATTCACATTTCTTATGGAATTAAAATACTTTGAAATTTTACTACTGAAGATGTATGTAAATGAACTACACATCCTGTACAATAAGGAAAAAAACTCAAGAATAAAATAAACTGTCTTTTCCTTAAATTAGCTCTTCAGCTAATGGAAAAATTAATAGAAGTCTGGATGAAGGGTGGTTACAAAAAGTGTGGTAGTACAGTTAATACCATCACACAACTGACATTTGGGGGGGCCAGATAATACTTTGATGTAGGGTACTGTCTGTGCATCCTATGATGCTTAGCAGCACCCATGGCCTCATTTCACTAGATGCCAATGACATTTCCCCATTCGTGACATTCAAAAATGTCCCTAGACATTGTTAAATGCCCTCTAGAGACAAAATCATTTCAGGATTCAGAATGGATGATTTAGCAGAAATGGCCACAAACAGGTCACAGTTTGGATCTGCTCCTTTGGGTGTGCATCAACCATGGAGACACATTTCACCTCTTTGTCTCATTTTCCTTCTGCCTCAAATAAGTGATGTAAGGGTTAAATGAGAGGTCTGTAAAGTGAGAACAGCAACTGACAGGACTGTATACATTGTAGTATCTCTCTCTATAGACTCTTTGTGCCACTTTTTCTAAGTATTTTTCATAATTTCAGTAAACATACAGTGTTCAATCAGTTTCAGGTATATAATATACTAATTCAATAACTCCCTACATCACCTAGTCCTCATCACAAGTGCACTCCTTAATCCCCATCAGCTATTTCCCCATCCTCCCACTCACCTCCCCTCTGGTAATCATCACTTTGTTCTCTAGAGTTACCAGTCTGTATCTTGGTTTGTCTCTCTCTCTTTCCCCCCCCTCACCACTTCCCTCACTTGTTTTGTTTCTTAAAATCTACATGTGAGTTAAATCATATAGTATTTGTCTTTCTCTGCCATATTTCACTGGGCATACTATACTCTGGATCTACCATGTTGTTGAAAAAAATTCTTTGTTACAGTGCAGCAATATTCCTGTGTGTGTGTGTGTGTGTGTGTGTGTGTATCACCTCTTCTTTATCCGTTTATCAATGGACATCTAGGCTGCTTCCACAATTTGGCTATTTTTTAATGTTATGTTCAACATAATTTGGCTATTGTAAATAATCCTGCCATAAACATACTGATGTATGTATCACTTTGAATTCATATTTTTATTTTCTTTTGGTAAAGACCAAGTAGTGCAATTGCTAGTTCATAGGTTAGTTCTATTTTTAATCTTTTGAGGAACCTCCACACTCTTTTTCACAGTGGCTGAACCAGTTTGCAATCCCACCAACAATGTAAGAGGGTTCTCCTTTCTCTGCATCCTTGCCAACATCTGTTCTTTCCTGTGTTGTTCATTTTAGCCATTCTGACAGGTGTGAGGTGGTATCTCATTGTAGTTTTGATTTGTATTTTCCTGATGGTAAGTGAAGATAAGCATCTTTTCATGTGTCTATATGTCTTCTTTGGAGAAATGTCTGTTCATGTCTTCTGCCCATTTTTAATTGGATTTAGTTGGTTTTGGGGTGTTGCGTTTTAGAAGTTCTTTACATATTTGGATACTAACCCTTTATCGGATATGTCACTTGCAAACATCTTCTCCCATTCTACAGGTTGCCTTTTAGTTTGGTTGAGTGTTTTCCTCACTGTACAAAAACTTTTTATTTTGATGTAATCCAAATAGTTTATTTGTACTTTTGTTTTGCTTGCCTCAGGAGACATATCTAGAAAAAAGTTGTTACAGTTGATGTCAAAAAATTTACTGCCTACGTTCTCTTCTTGGTTTTTTATGGGTTCAATTCTCACATGTAGGTATCTAATCCATTTTGTATTTATTTTTGTATATGATATAAGAAAGTAGTCCAGTTTTATTCTTTTGTATGCTGCTGTCCAATTTTCCCAATACCACTTGTTTCTTTGGGGTTTTTAAAACTTTTTTTATTTTTAAAGATTTCATTTATTTGATGGAGAGAGAGCACAGGCAGGGGGAGCTGCAGAGGGAGAGGAGAAAGTAGACTCTCTTGAGCAGGGAGCCCGATGCAGGGCTTGATTCCAAGACCCTAGGATCTGACCTGAGCTGAAGGCAGACACACAACCGACTGAGCCACCCAGGCATCCCCCCACCCCAGTACTACTTGAAGAGACTTTTTCCCATTGGATATGCTTTCGTGCTTTGTCAAGCATTATTTGACCATATAATTGTGCATTTATTTCTGGGTTTTCTATTCTATTCTATTTATATCTGTGTCAATTTTTGTGCCAATACCATACTGTTTTGATTACCACAGCTTTGTAATATAACTTGAAATCCAGAATTGTGCTGCCTCCAGCTTTGCTTTGTCTTTTCATGACTGCTTTGGCTCTTTGCAGTCTTTTGTGGTTCCATACACATTTTAGGATTATTTGTTCCAGCTCTGTGAAAAATGCTCTTGGTATTTTGATAGGGATTGCATTAAGTGATTGCTTTGGATACTATAGACATTTTAACAATATTTGTTCTTCTAATCCACAAGCATGGAATATCACTCCATTTCTTTATGTCATCATCAATTTCTTTTCAATGGTGTTTATTATAGTTTTCAGAGTACAGATCTTTTATCTCTCTGCTTAGGTTTATTCCTAATTATCTTATTATTTTTGGTACAATTCTAAATGGGATTGTTTTCTTAATTTCCTTCTGCTACTTCATTATTACTGTATAGAAATATAACAGATCTTCTGTATACTGATTGTGTCCTGAGACTTACTGAATTCATCTATCAGTTCTAGCACTTTTTGGTGAAGTTTATAGGGTTTTTGATATATAGTATCATGTCATCTGCCCACAGTGCAAGTTTGATTTCTTCCTTGCCAATTTTGATGCCTTTTATTTCTTTTCGTCATGTGATTGCTGTGGCTAGGGCTTCCAGTACTATGTTGAATAAAAGGGATGAGACTGGACATCCTTGTCTTGTTCCTGACCTTAGGGAAAAGGTTCTCCATTTTTCCCCACTGAGAATGATGTTAGCTGTGGGTTTTTCATAGATGGCCTTTATTATTTGGAGGTATGTTCCTTCTAAATCTACTTTATTGAGGGTTTTATCATGAATGGATGTTGTACTTTGTCAAATACTTTTCTTGTGTCTTGAAATAAACATATGGTTCCTATCTTTCTTTTATTGATGTGATGTATCATGTTGATTGATCTGTGAATACTGAACCACCGTTGCAACCTAGGAATAAATCCCATTTGATTGTGATGAATGATTTTTTAAATGTATTTATTAGATCTTGTTTACTACTATTTTGTTGAGGATTTTGTATCTATGTTCAACAGAGACACTGGCCTATAGTTCTCTTTTTTTCTGGTGTCTTTATCTGATTTGGATATCAGGGTAATGCTGGCCTCATAGAATGAATTTGGGAATTTTCCTCCCTCTTCTATTTTTTGGAATAGTTTGAGTAGAATAGGTATTAACTCTTTTTTAAATGTTTGGCAGAATTCCCCTGGAAAGCCATCTGACCCTGACTTTTGTTTGTTGGGAGTTTTTGGATTACTGATTCAATTTCTTTGCTGGTTATTGGTCTCTTCAAATTTTTTATTTCTTCCTGTTTCAGTTTTGGTAGTTTATATGTTTCTAGAAATTTATATATTTCTTCTAGCTGGTCTAATTTGTTGGCATATAGTTTTTCATAATACTCTCTCTTATAATTCTCTTATAATTATTTGTATTTCTGTGGTGTAGGTTGTTTTATCTCTTCTCTAATTTGTAATTTTATTTATTTGGATCCTTTCTCTTTTTTTCTTGGTAAGTCTGGCTGGAGGTTTACCAGTTTTACTGATTTTTTTCTCAATGAGCCAGCTCCTGGTTCCATTGATCTGTTCTAGTGTAATTTTGGTTTTTTATCATTTATTTCCACTCTAATCTTTATTATTTCTCTCCTCCTGCTGCTTTTAGGTTTGTTTGTTGTTATTTTTCTAAGTCCTTTATGTCGTGTAAGGATAGGTTGTTTGACATTTTTCTTGCTTCTTGAGAAAGGCCTATATTGCTATAAAATTCTTAGAACTGCTTTTGCTATATCCCAAAGGTTTTGAACCATTGTGTTTCACTTTCACCTGCTTCCATGTACTTTTCTATTTCTTCTTTTATTTCTTGGTTGACACATTCACTGCTTAGTACCATGTTATTCAACCTCCATACATCTATGGTCTTTCCAGAACTTTTTCTTGTGACTGACTTCTAGTTTTGTAACATCGTGGTCAGAAAAGAAGCATAGGGGGTGCCTGGGTGGCTCAGTGGGTTAAAGCCTCTGCCTTCGGCTCAGGTCATGATCCCAGGGTCCTGGGATCGAGCCCCACATTGGGCTCTCTGCTCAGCGGGGAGCCTGCTTCCCCCTCTCTCTCTCTCTGCATGCCTCTGCCTACCTGTGATCTCTGTCTGTCAAATAAATAAATAAAATCTTTAAAAAAAAAAAAAAGAAAAGAAAAGAAGCATAGTAGGATTTCAATTTTTTTGAATTTTTGAGGCGTGTTTTGTGACCTAGTATGTGATCTCCTCTGGAGACTATTCCATGTGAACTTGAGAAGAATGTGTATTCTGCTGTTTTAAGATGGGATGCTCTGAATATATCTGTTAAGTCCATCTGGTCCAATGTGTCATTCAAAGCCGTTGTCTCTTTGTTGATTTTCTGTTTAGATGATTAGTCCATTAGTGTAAGTCAGGTGTTAAACTCCCCTGCTATTATTGTATTATTATCAATTAGTTCCTTTGTGTTTGTCATTAATTGTTTTATGTATTTGGGAGCTCCCATGTTGGGTGTGTAAGTATTTATAATTGTTTTATCTTCTTGTTGGATTGTCCCCTTACTATGATATAGTGCCCTTCTTTGTCTCTTGTTACAGTTTTCATTTTAAAAGTCTAGTTTGTATGATATAAATATTGCTATCTCAGGTTTCTTTGACATCATTTGCATGACAGATGTTTCTCCATCCTCTCACTTTCTTTCTTTTTTAAAAAGATTTATTTATTTATTTTATAAAGAAAGAAAGCATGAGCTTGGCAGGGGAGTACAGGGAGAGAGAATCCTAAGCAGACTCCATGATGAACATGGAGCCTGACAAGAGGCTCGACATCACAAACTAAGCTGAAACCAAGAGATTCTTAACCAACTGTGTCACCCAGGTGCCCCTCCACCCCCTCACTTTCAATCTGCCGATGTGTTTTGGTCTTAAATGAGTCTCTTATAGGCAGCATATAGATGTGTCTTGTTTGGTTTTGTTTTAATTTACTCTGTCACACTATGTCTTTTGATTGGAGCCTTTAGTCCATTTTCATTCAAAGTAATTATTGATAGACACGTATTTATTGTCATTTTATTACTTGTTTTGTGGTTGTTTCTGACAATATTCTCTGATCTTTTCTTGTCTTTCTCTCTTTCATGGTTTGCTGATTTTCTTTAGTTATATATATATATATATGGATTTCTTTCTCTTTATTCTTTGCATATTAGTGGTTTTTGATATATGGTTACCATTAGGTTTGTAGAATAACTTCTTCTGCATTTGGCAGTCTATACTAAGTTGATGGTCATTTAAGTTTGAACCCACTGACTCAGGAGTGTCTCCAATGTGTGCCACATGTGCTCTGTTGTTTTGTCATGGTATCTTTATCCTTCAGGCCTGTTTGCCTATTGTGGGCAGTGTTTGGTCCCTGGCCTGAATGTGACATGTTTTAACTAGGTGTGCTCTGGTCTGCTTGTGAAATGAGACTTGTCACCATCTCCATTGAAACTGATGCTCCACAAATGTCTCAGGTTGTGAGACAGGGTTTTGGTGGGGATTTGGGCTTTTCTTCTGGGGGAGGGGATCTGCTGCACTGGGACTGAGGCAAGTTGTCTGGGAAGGGAGGCACCACCAAAGTGGGGGTGGGGTGGGGTACGGTGTGGTATGCTTGGTATAAGATAGCAAGTGTCAGTGCTATGTTGGTTCCATTCATAGCCATGTGTCTATGCTAAGGGGTGAGGAAGGGAAATGGCACTTGCTCATTCCTTTGCTCCTGGAGAGGTCTCTCTATGAACAATGCCTCTCTGGGACACACTCTGAGATAAGCAAATAACCTCCCCACTGTGTGACCCATGAGCTCTTCAGATCACTATTTTCACACTGTATGTCCATGGGTTGTTTGCTTAACTTCTTTCCAAGAGCAGCCCCAATGCCCTCCAAGGCTCTTCCCAAGCCAAGCCCAGACCTTTAGCCTCACTGGTTGCCAGAACTCACAAAATTCAGCCTCCCTCACTTTCTAATCCAATTACTACTGGGATTCGTTTTCCCCATGCACTGCCCTGTGTGCTAGTCTGTCTCTCACCCTTCTCTGTAACTGTGGCTCCCTCCCTACCCTGGTGGCCACAATCCATTTCTCTTCCAAATCACATCTCCACACTTCTTACCTTCTTAATGTGTCCTTGCCTCTACCTTTAGTTGTGGAGTTTTTTTCTGTGGTATTTAGGATGATTTGATAGTTATCTAGTTGTATTTGCAGAATGAGGTGAGCAGTCCTCCTACTCTGCTACCATCAACCCCCTTCTCTCCCCAAATGTACACTTTTTCAACAAACTTTTTCCTGAGTGCCCTAGACTAAGAGATTAAAAAAGCAAGGGATGGGGCATTGCTAGGGCCAGTATTGTATGCCATAATAATATGATCCCAAATCTAATTCCCCAAAGTCTATGCACAAGAGAACCAGGATGGCCCACTTGGTCACTGAAACCATCATGTACTTTCCCTTCTCTGTACTCTGGCTGCAGCTTTTGTCTGATGGACAACATGACCCCACCACTTGAATAGCTACATACCTGTAAGAATCCAGAATCCTTCATGAAGTATTTTCCTAGTGGCATCCAACCATCCCTCTTACCCAACCCCAAACACCATGGCAGAGTCTCTCTCATATTACTCCTACTCTTCTTCAGGGCACGACTGATTTATTGATGGCTACACACATGGGAATTCATTTCCCTGCTAAACCTCAGGTACTTTTTCTGTCCTCATGCATCTCTGTCTAGCCTGCAGTGTTAAGCCAGGGACCTGGTCACATTATGACTTAAGATTTCTTTGTAACTGTTAGTACCTTTAGAGAGTTAATAGTCCATTTTCTTATAAGCTGATATAATTCTCACATATAGCTCCAGAGTAAACATTTTTCCCAGATAAGACTTACATTAAGATATGAGCAGTGCTTACTGACATCCACAGCCCCAAGAAGGCTAATATTCAAGAATAGTATTCACTGATATGGAGGAAATTTTTATTAAACATAAATATTTACTTGAGGGCCATTTACTGGGTACATAGAAGTATCTTTATTAACTAATGAAGTATATTTCTTAATAAAGCACTAATTACTATGACCTTGAACTTTAAATCTTACAACTCTATTTGTGTGTTTCACTAATTGTTAACCAATATTTTTCTCATGAAAATTATTTTGTTCAATATATACTGTTTCAAGCAACTATAAACCTACTATATGCGATGATGGTAGTTTCAGCCTGGAGGTGGCAAGAAGGAGGGTAGGGCGTGTCCTATATGGGAAAAAGTAAGTATCCAATGATGCCTGCTGCACTCATTACAGGGATCAAGGCCTAAAGGGTTTGTAGGGAGATGGGGGGGAGGGGAGACAAAGTAATCCAAACATCTGCAGAGTCAGGAAACCATAATTGCTGGTGTTATCCTGAAGGATTCTGGCATAAGACAGTAGTCACAGGCAAAGACAAGATTACAGTAGTGTATCTCAATATGCATTCAGAGGGCTATAGGGATCAGAATACTCTTAAGATGCTTGCTATGAAATACAGCTACAGAGGAGTACAGGCCTGCTTCTACATTTTTTTATAGGAATTCCAGATTTCTTCTGTACATGAAAGTGGAAGAACTACTAGATTAGGTTTATCACCTTTTTAGAACAAAGGGATACTAACTGCTTAAGACATACAAGTAATTACACTGTGTAGAGCCCTTTAAAATATATTTTTAAGTAAATGCCACAACATAAATAGCTGCTTTATTTTCTATTTTCTTTATTCTCTGTATTAGGTACTCAATAAGAAAATGAAAGGGTCTATATAAAAAGATTACAGAGAGGGGCGCCTGGGTGGCTCAGTTGGTTAGGCAACTGCCTTCAGCTCAGGTCATGATTCTGGAGTCCCAGGATCAAGTCCCACATCGGGCTCCCTGCTCAGCAGGGAGTCTGCTTCTCCCACTGACCTTTCTCCTCTCATGCTCTCTCTCTCTCAAATAATTAAATAAAATCTTTTAAAAAAAAAAAGACTACAGAGAAATTTACAGAAACAATTCATGTAGACAATTCTGTAAATACTGACAGAATGGGGCAGAAGTTATTCTCAGGATGTGAAAATTCAACACACATATCCCAAAATCCTTACCTCTGGCTGCCCTAGAGTATTTCCCATCAGTGGCTATATCTGACCCATAGGAGATCCCAAGAACTGCTGACTCTGAATAATTGTACTTCTGTGAGGAGTCTTGGAAAACAGATATTCTAGCACAGCACCAAGGAAAATGTCTTTCTCCTCTGACAAACTGAAACCAATTAAGTAAAAAGCATCACATTGATCCAATTATACCAGGAAGAGTTAAAATGAGACTAATATCCCCAAGACCCTCAAGACTCATTAAGAGTAGGTAACATTCTTCAGGGGCCAGTAAAATTAATGACATTTCAAAAATGAGACCCTTATGAGCCACTAAAGAAAGAAGTGGCAGAGGGTTGTAGAAATCAAGTGATGTTAATCCTTAAAAACTAAAGAAAACATTTGAAAGAAAAATCTCTATAATTTCTTTAAAATAGTAAAGACGGACTTCTTACATATTTTCTGGCACTCACAAAATATCCTTCCTTCTTACATATCTCAAATTTGGTTTGCAAATCTGACTAAGATACCAGCTGGTTAACTTCAAAACAGGTAACTCACGGGCTTCAGTTTCTTTCTCCATAAAATGGAGCTGCTAAAAAGAGTCAACTCAATAGAGAGGACAGAGTTCCTGGACCAATGATTGGGGCACAGTAGCCAAAGTAGCTACTTAACTAAAGGAACAGCCTCTACACCTTAATTTCTATCCTATTCTATAGCTTACATACACTATCTCCTTACTGAACTGTTGAAAGGGGTGGAGGGGGTGTCAAACAGGATAACATGTACACTGCTTTGTGAAAAGTAAAGCATTACACTCAAATGTTAGCTGTTATTAACTTGGAAATGGAAGAATAAACACAATTAAAAGAGATCTGACACCCAGGATAGGTAAGTAAATAGTAAAAGGGCATTTAGTTTCTTTAAATGAGTTCAAGTCTCTTTCATTCCTTCAATATTTATTGAACAAAAGGCAAGGGCCAAGCATTTGTCTTCAATGACCTACAAGGGATATTAGACATAAGCAAACACAAGAAAGAAAAGTCTAAGCACTGTAATTAAGGTAAAGATAACTAGGGATTTCACAGTAGACAGAGATTACTTCAAGCTTAGGGTAAGCAGATAAATCTTCACAAAAACGAAGCAGCTGAAATGGCCTAGAAGTATGTAGAGTTTGGATAAAGAACATATTTCAGGTAAGAGCACAAGGCAAAGCAGGGAGATGAAGAAGCACAGGTGTGGGGTATAAGGTAATTCATTTCTGCTAAAGCACAGGGTATAGGCAGTGCTGGGCCAACAGCCTGGAAAACAGGCTACAGACAAGCCGTAAAGGGCCCTGCATGTGTGTCTCAGGAAACAGAGACTTAAAGAATCCTGGCAGCTATGCTTCCTTGCTTAAAATCCCTTCATGAAGGAATTTCAGAGTTTTGTATTCTCAGAGAAATCTGACATATTTTAAGAGGGAGGCTAGAGCCAAGGGTAACCATCAACCTCCAAGGTGGTTAAAAGGTGAATGTTTGAAAAAGAAATGGGTAGGAACAATGCAATAAGTAAAGTGACTAATCATGGGGTATAATGAAAGAGGCACCATTAACACAGCAAAAGACTCCAGCTTTTATCTGCTACAAAGATGTAGTATCCTTAATGGAAAAACAGCACATGGGTGAGTGAAGTATAAATGGTATTCCAGGATACTTAAGTAATGCGCAAGATGATCACAGAAATACTGACTACAATCTTGGGGAAATAAACTACGACACCCAAGTCCACACTGTGAGAGGAGTCATGAAAAGTAAAGCCAAGCAGCCAGCACCTACTATCTCAGCATTTTTGTGGGCACAGGACATACAGCACAAACAAGACAAACGAACGCGCCTGCTCACAAGGGACTTACCTTCTAGTAAATGTAAGACAAATAACTAAATCAATAAAGACCTTAAAGATAAAGAATAGGGCCAAGGGCAGACCTCTGTGACCTTCTAATACTCAGAGGCCTGATAAAGGAGGATGAGAAATAGCCAGAGAGGAGAAAGAAAACCAGGTGAGTATGGTGTTATATGGAGACTAAAGAAGCTCATGTTTCAAGGATGGAGACGTTACATAAAATGAGGATGGGAACTGACTAATGGCTTTGGCCCAGAGAAGACCTTGATGGAAGCTATGCTAAAAGCCCAGTGTGTGAGTGTGTTAAAGCATCAGTGTGAGGTGAGGAAATAGAGAAGTAAGTATGATGACTCTTTCCAAGAGTCTGAGGGTGTAGTAGCCAAGATGAGGTAGCTTTTCAAAATGGGAAGAGTGGCCCCATGCTACTGAAAAGTCAAGTAAGATGAGAACAAAGGTTAATACTGAGTTTGGGTAAGGTATAGGCCAATCACTCAAGCAGTTTTAGTGAGTAGTCAGACAAAGTAACAATCAGAATGCCTTGAGAGGGCCATCCCACAGAGAGGATGGAGGGCCACCTCAAAGGGAAACTTCTTGCTTTGGGGGTAAGTCTGATACATCTCATATTCTAATTAATGAATTTGTCATCAGTTCCTCTGTCACCATCACCTGAGAGCCTAGGTAAAAATGGTCAGGAGTGTTCTTAAGTATAAAGCCTGAAGAATGTATTTTCCTCAAATGGCAATGGTAAAAATTCTACACTGACCTTACTGAGAAACTAGTTACCCAATATATTTCCCACCAATTGCATAAGTAACAACTAAGGAAAATGAAGACACATATATTTAATTGCACATACCAATAATATTGGCATGTTTATAAATATAAAATTGGGCAGGGGCGCCTGGGTGGCTCAGTGGGTTAAAGCCTCTGCCTTCAGCTCAGGTCTGATCCCAGGATCCTGGGATCAAGTCCAGCATTGTGCTCTCTGCTCAGCAGGGAGCCTGCTGCCCCCTCTCTCTGCCTGCCTCTTTGCCTGCTTGTGATCTCTGTCTGTCAAATAAATACAATCTTTAAAATAAATAAATAAATAAAATAAAATAAAATTGGGCAACAATTAAGAGGCAACAATACAACTGAGAATGACCAGATCATCTAAAAAGCATTTATGGGGGCGCCTGGGTGGCTCAGTGGGTTAAAGCCTCTGCCTTCGGCTCAGGTCATGATCCCAGGGTCCTGGGATCGAGCCCCACATCCGGCTCTCTGCTCAGCAGGGAGCCTGCTTCCTCCTCTCTCTCTCTCTCTGCCTGCCTCTCTCCCTACTGTTGATCTCTGTCTGTCAAATAAATAAATAAAATCTTAAAAAAAAAAAGTCTTCAAAAAGCATTTATGATGCTAACTACAAATTCTAAAACCCTATAATATAGTTCCTCAGTAAGTCATAACATTAAGAGCACTGTCTAATAATTTTAAAACTACTGAACATATCCCAATTGTTTTACAATTCTAAATAGCTATTTCCCTAGTCTATATCTGAGATAAACAATGTTTGGAGGCATTGGATTTGTTTTTCCCAGCATGTGTTCTTAGTACCAGGCCTTATTCACCCTAGATTGCAGAATGAGATATAAAGGAGGGTAGAAGTTAATACTGGAAAGATCCTGTGGCTTCTCATTGAGAGGCAGATAATCAGTTTCATATTGTAACTATTGCTATGAGCCACTCATGAAATAATTCTGATTATGCAAAAATTGACTATAGCTACAAAATCTAACCAAAGCAAAAAATGAAAACACACACTTAGAGAATAAGATTCCACCTTTCACCTTATATTTCCCTTCCCTTCATTTTCATTTTGATCCTTCTTTTGCTGATTTTCTCTCTACATCTCCTTCTCTAATACCACCTCATACTTGTTTCATTTGTGAACCCCCCTTATATTTGCTCATTTAATTCTCATATCAACACATTTTACACACATTCAGATATTAAGTGATGAGAAAATTAAAGCTGAAAGACATGAGTGGACCTATCAAATTCTGACAAGATCAGTTTTATTTTGCCACTACCACCACAGATGCCTCTCCCAGTTGAAGTCTATCACTTTGAGAAGTATTTTCTTGTAAGACCCAATGCCTAATACCCACTTGCCATCACAGAGGATAAGTTGCTCACACAAAGGAGAAACTTGGCTTATCAACGAACCACCATCAGAGAAAAAGACTTTATTTTTACTAACACCAGCTGGTCACAAGGTCATTTTTTTTTTTTAAAGATTTTATTTATTTGACAGACAGAGATCACAAGTAGACAGAGAGGCAGGCAGAGAGAGAGAGGGAAGCAGGCTCCCCGCTGAGCAGAGAGCCCGATGTGGGACTTGATCCCAGGACCCTGAGATCATGACCTGAGCCGAAGGCAGCAGCTTAACCCACTGAGCCACACAGGCGCCCCACAAGGTCATTTTTAAGAGCAAAATGAAGACATGCTGCCCATACAGTTGCTCTAACCACAAGATTTTATCATTCGCAATGGCTGTTCATAGAAAGTATTCATTGTAATCCACTGAAGGGGAATTCAGGGTCCATTAAGGATCCATCTGCAAAGTTCCACTTCAGTGACTGATAATCCCAGTACTCTAGGCTGACTGCAGCTCCTAAAAAAAAAAACAAAAAACACCAAAACAAAAAACAGTGCCTTTCCACATCCCAATGCCTTTTTATAAAATATAAACCTTAAATTTCTCAAGAAATGGTAATACATCATTTCAGCTACCATAAAATCAAAAGCAAAAACAAAACCTGACTTTGAACTTGAATTGTAATTGAAGAAATCTTGAATCTCAAAGAGATTTGAATCTCAATAAAAAAAATAAATAATTCACATGTTAACTGGGGGCTGGGGAGAAAGGAAACTACAATGATCTACTGTAAAAATTTCTTTAAAAATATGTTTTATAACGGCAATTTTCCAAACAGGGAAGGAGCCCATGATAAGCCATCATTCCACTATATCAGGTGAAGAGAGTTCTGGAATTGAGCTTATCCTAGACAAAGAAAGCGAGTTAGCCCAAATTATTGAAGTTTGTATCTCTTTTATCTGATCCACATATTTTTCTATGGTAACCACATCATACAGTAACATTTATATCATAATTATTCCATCAGAAACCCTTCCACGGCCATCATGTGAGATGTGTCATCAACAGTGACAGCCCTGCAATGTTGACATAGGACCATAACAAGTCCCAGGGAAGCACAACTCAGGCATCCACAGAGGAGTTTAGAGAAGAAACAATGAATGGTCTGTGATCAAGAACCCATACTCCACAAGCTTCAAAAGGAATACTGAGCCCTCAAGAAAAGTCTTAGAGAGTTAAATAGTAAAAAGAATTCAGGATTCCTTGAATGCTCATTGTCATATGCCTTGTTCATTTCAGAACTTCAAAAGCAGCACAGCCAAGACTCGCTAACACAAAACATGGTACCAAAATATGTTTTTAAAGAGAAAGAACTAATGCCAGACACATTAGTATGAGTTGAAGGCCTTATTCTGATCAACAAAATTCTCTACCACCCATAATTAAAAAAAATTGATACAGTATACAACCTACTTGTATCTATATCAATGGCAAAGAGAATCCAGAGACCAAAAGAAAAATTAGTTTAAAAAAAAATATTTTCAGTTTTTATATTTAACAAAAAACCCTCTCACAAAATCCAAAAGAGTTTTCTGGGTCAACATAGTATGAATTGGCCCCAGCAGAAAACAGGTGAAATGTTAAACAGTGGAATAATTTGAGAAGGGCTGAATTAAGGGACAGAACAGGTATAGGCAGGGCATAAAAAAACAGAAGAGACAGAGTAGGACCTGGGGCCAGATAACAGCAGAGTTTTCACTAAAGCTAAGTCTGAAATGCCTTGAGAAGATAGTAATTACCCGAATCTGAAGGAGACTACCTGGGAGGCTGGTCTAAAGCAACTGCTGTCACTGGGCCCTCATTCTCCTCCCATCACCATCTCAGCCCTACTACCTTCCTGCCTCCTCCTTGGTGCAGACAATTGGGCTTAATGTTCGAGAAGCAGAGGGGTAGTAAAGGAATCAGAGAGGTGAGGAGTACCTGTGTCTGGAGATGACAAAGAGCAATCATGTAGCACTTGTGCACCTAGTAAGATCTTTAAATATTAATATACATGAAATGGGAAGTCATGAAAAAGAGATTTTAAGCAGAAAGGTGTACAATCTGAAAAAAGGTTTTAAAGGTGTCCCTCTGGCCTCTAAATTAAGAATTGACAGGAAAAGGGAGACTTTGAGAGTCACTGGGACAATTCAGGCCAGTGATAACAGTGGTTGCACCAGAGTAGTAGTGGCTAGAGTGGTGAGAAGTGGTCACTTTCCCACAGATTTGGAAGGTGGAGATAATGGATTTGTAATTAAAGAGAAAGAGAGATATCACTGAAGACTCCAGAGTTTTGGGTCTAAACAACCAGGGGAATGGAGTTGTAATTAAAATAGATGTAGAGGGACGCCTGGGTGGCTCAGTGGGTTAAGCCGCTGCCTTCGGCTCAGGTCATGATCCCAGCGTCCTGGGATCGAGTCCCACATCGGGCTCCTTGCTCGGCAGGGAGCCTGCTTCTCCCTCTACCTCTGCCTGCCACTCTATCTGCTTGTGCTCACTCTCGCGCGCTCTCTCTCTCTCTCTCTGACAAATAAATAAATAAAATCTTTAAAAAAAAAAAATAGATGTAGAAACTGGTAAGAGCAGTTACTGGATTTAAGTCTGTGAAGCCTATTAGACATCCAAATGGAGTTATCAGCCTGGATCACTTGGCAGAAGTTTGAGGGTTCAGAGGAAAAGTCTAGAATAAAGATATAAATTTAGTAGTCAGAAGACATCAAGATATGGATGATATTTAAAACTGCAAGACTGAATTCAATCATAAGGGTGCAAATGTAGACAGAAGAGAGGAACCTAAGAACTGAGCCCTAGAGTTCTTCAATGTGATGATGTTTCAGGGATAGAAGAAAGCACCAAAAGAGACTGAGAAGGAAAAATTGGATAACATGGAAGGAAATCAGAAATGTGCAGTGTTCTGAGAAACCAAGGAAAGAAGATCTTCAAGGAGAATGAAATGCAGTTGTATCAAATGCTGCTAATAGGTCAGGTGAGATGAGAATTAAAAAATAATACAATTTAGCAACACTGGGTTATCAGTGATTTTGACAAAAGCAGTTCTGGGAGCATAGAGAGGGTCAAAGACTGTGGAAGTTAAAGAGATACTAGAAAAAAGGGAAGCAAAAAAAGGGGGGGTTATAAGCATGATGAGAAGGGGGATTACGAGAATCTTTCAGATAGGAGAAATAACAGCTTGTATGAAGATAAGAATGATCCAGTAAGGAAGGAAAAACTGACAATGCTGGAAGAAGACTGAGGAACTGGTAAAGCAGTGTTCTTGAAGGTGCAAGGGGGACTGGAGTTATGTGCACAAGTGGCCTCAAGTAGGAGCAAAAACAATTTATCCAGAGTGACAGAACAGGAGATTTGAGTATATGGGCTTTGGTGCTGTTGGGAATCTGTGAAGTTCTCTTATTTTCTCACTGAAATGAGAAGAAAGGCATGTAACAGAGAATGAGGATGGGGACAAGAAAGGGATCTAGAGGATGTGGCTGGACTGCTGGGCATAATACAATGTCCACCTGAGGTCTTGGATCTGGAAAGAGCAGGTGGGATAGTTATGTGCTTGTCCCCAGCCATAGTAAGGCTACACAGGGACAAGCATGGAGAGCAGGGAGATAGGTGAGCGGAACCAGATGCAGGTGTGACAAGTAAGAGATGGGCTATGGTGTGAAGAGAAAGATGACAATGATAGGATATAATTTGCTGGAGAAGAAGTGAGAGCATGAGGGGGATGAGCAACCATGAAAAGTATGATCAATGGCTTTTTAGTTCCTGCTTGAGTTCAAGGGTGTACTGGGATTAAGGTAGTAGAAGGAATGAGCTGAAGAGACAAGGAGTCACCTTGTCACAGGATGAGATTTCTGAAACTGGAATTAAGAAGACAGTGCACATATTAAGACCACAAGAATGACTGACCTAGACAGGGTGGAGACAAGATCACTGGAAGAAAGAAGTCAAGGCAGGAGCCGCCCAGCAATGATTTCAGGCGCCTCCACTTCATGCCTAATCTCTCATATCCCCAAGTCACTTCAGTCAATGAAAATAACTCATATTACTGTAAATGATTTAACCCTCTTGCATTAAACAAACAAACAAAAGGCTTGATGACCTAACTAATCACTAATGGGTAAAATATGAATACTCTAATTATATCATATCCCAAAAATCAAAGAGACAAATAAATGGAACTGGGATGTTTCCACTGTAATCCACAATCATATGGCCACACACCAAGCATAGGAAAACATGCTGCTTTACAGTCATTTGGCCAAAAAGGAAAATATTCAAGGTGATCAAAATTTCTTAAAAATACAGACTTATTTACTTTTAATTAAAGAAGAGTTGGCAAACAATATTACATTAGTTTCAGATACTTAACAGTGATTTAAACTCTATATATTACGCTATGCTAGCCACAAACGGAACTACCATCTGTCACCATACAATGCCATGACAACACCATTGATTATATTCCCTATGCTGTTCCTTTCATCCCCGTGACTCATTCAATTCATAAATGGAAGCCTGTACCTCCCATTCCCCTTCACCCATTTTGCCCATATCCCTAAACCCCTCCGGTCTGGCAACCACTAGTTTGTTCTCTGAATTTATGAGTCTGCCCCTAAATGCAGTCTTATTTTAGAAGACACAGTCTTCTTAATAAGCATGCAATAGTCAATGCTTAAAATAAAATGAAACATCCTGCTAAAAGCTCTTCATAGGACAGATCTGGTTTTATTCATACTTCATCCCCACATATAAATTACCTTGCATGTGACTGGAACTTAGTATGTATTTGCTGAATAAATGTCAAAAAAAGTTTAGTCAAGGGGCGCCTGGGTGGCTCAGTGGTTTGAGCCGCTGCCTTCGGTCATGATCTCGGGGTCCTGGGATCGAGTCCCACATCGGGCTCTCTGCTCAGCAGGGAGCCTGCTTCCCTCCCTCTCTCTGCCTGCCTCTCTGTCTACTTGTGATCTCTCTCTGTCAAATAAATAAATAAAATCTTTAAAAAAAAAAAAAAAAGTTTAGTCAAAAGAACTAGCCAAAAAAGAAAAATGCTCTTATTAAAATTGTAAATGTAACTATTATTGTATTTTCACCATTGTGTTTTATAAAGAGTTCATATTGAAACTTTTCTCAAAAATGTTCAATGGCTCCCCATCACAAAAAATTAAATGGTCCAAATTTCTCTGTGTAACATTCAAGGTATTTCATAGCTTGGCTATACCCACCATTCTAAAAGTACTTCATTTCAAACCACAAAGAGACAACTATCAAAAACATCCTGTCATGACTTTACTCAAGCTGCAGATTTCCTCTTTCACCCTTAAACTTCTGAACCACCAAAACTAGAATAATCTCATCCAATCTCCACCAGCTCAAATATTAACTCTCTCACAAAGCATTTCAGATACTGTTATGCTGGAATTAAACCCTCCCCATCCAGTATTCCCATATTACTTTGTGCCTTTGTTAGCATTAATCAGTGATAAACAGCTCAGCCTGGTGCATATTCAAATACTAAAAACTGTCTTTTGTGGCTTCTCACACCCAGCATAGATCCTGTCACTACCATAAACTGATAATGTTAGCTTTATTAACCAACAGCTTACAGAGGAATCTGAACATGTTTATCTGGCCCTCTCCTTGTTCTTCAAGAGCTATACCTTGAATACAATGTATACCCACCAAGATTAAAGCCAAAATAATGCCCAAGGAAGATATGTAAATTGCTGTACCATTCAAGGAAAGAAAAACAAAATCAAGAGGTCTTTTTATTCTTGTGACAGACAAATGGATTTCTTCCCACACAGTTTTTCCTCTTAAAGAGTTAAAAACAATACAGGATGCCTGGGAGGCTCAGTTAATTAAGCTCCCAGCTCAGTTTCAGCTAAGGTCACGATCTCATGGGTGGTGGGATGGAGCCCCTCTTGGGGCTCTGCGCTCACTGGGGAGTCTGCTTACAGATTCTCTCCCTCTGCTCATACCCCATTCACATGCTTGCTTGCACATTCTCTTTCTCTCTCTCAAATAAATAAATCTCTGAAAAAGTTAAAAAAAATCAAATATTTGCAATCAAACAGCATAAAAAATGCCAAGTACTATAAGGACAATGACTTCTCAATGACTGCGCTATAACAATCATTTTCTATCTCTTTTGAATTGAAAGAGAATTTAACCCCCAACCTCAAAGTGGCAAGCATCTCCAATTCTTCATCATGGCAGTAGCTAAAGGAGTACACTAAACATGACTGCTTCAAAGGAAGGTCAATTTCTTTTGTTTCTTATCCCTTTTTACATGCAATCCCCTAATCCCCTCATGAAGATGTGAAGACCCTAATACATGCTCATAGGCAGATGACAGAACAACTGTTTTGCAAAATCTAAACAGCAGGAACAGATAATGTGCTTCTTGCCACAAGAGAAAATAAGAGATGATATATTCTAGGAAATCAATAAGATGATGTATCTTAAAAGCAGTAAAGAAAGCTTATAACTTTCCTAAACTAAAAAGCACCTCATAAAAAAATTCTATCATTCTAGATGCTTTCAGAATGTTAATTTTGAAAACAGAGTTTAATTAACTCCAGAATTCCATATTTGTGGTCCATTTTCATCAGTAACAATCCTTACAACACAGAAAAATAAGTTAAGTAGCAAAATCAAAAAGACACAAAGAAATCTGAATAAATCTTTTTTTTTTTAGTTAAAGGGCAGTCAAAAATTAGTCCAATACCTCTGCATTCCTTGTTATAAATACTAATTTTACCAAAAGTATGCAGCACACCATAAGGGGGCAAGAAATAACATACTCTTTTCCCACATTCTTAGACAAACCTATTTAGAATAGGAAATAAGAAGTGTCATAAAAAGATCGGAACAGGGCTCTGAACTGCAAATAAAGACGATGTAACAAAATTCAAATGGAAAAGGAGAAAGAGTGGATGAAAGAGTTCTTAGCATCCTGACCTTTAATTTATTACCTATACACAAGTATCATGCTATCTTTTTTCTCTACAGTTAACAAGTTAATATGTTTCAATTAAAACTGCACAAAACTGACATCAGTTGGCCTCAAGGGATGTCAAATACAGCTGTTTGTTTTTAATAGTAACCTTGGGAATTTTTAATTCTGCATATATATGTTATCATAATATAGTAAAAGTTGCCCAATTTTTCCCAAGTGTTAGCTTCACTGATAAGAAGGAAGGAAAGGAAAAAAAGAAGAAAGGAAGGCAGGCAGTAGGCAAGCAAACAGGTTGTCAGGGCACCTATGAAGCTGAGATAGCACTCCCAAAGAAGCCTCTGCCTAGCCATGAAGGAAAGTGAAGTCTGCTGACACACCCCTTCAAAAGGAGGTGCCAAATAACATTCCTTTACCTGCCTCTAACCAATCCCACTGGAAAGCACTTTGAACACGACATGTATTCATCCACAGCTGGCCCAAAGCATGGACTGAAAAAGAATATACTTCATAAAAATCCATTTTGTAAACGAGCCTAAGTGCATCAGATTCCAAAACTGTTGCATTACATTACCAAAAAAAAGTGTGTTTCACCATATGCTTTAAGAATACCTAAACAGCTGGGTTGTTTAGTTTTTTTTTTTTTTAAGTTTTAAACAAATTTGCATGCATTTATATTTTAATACTAGTGAAACATTTTCATGCAAGAATTTTTATTTTTCCATTCATATCCCTGAGCAGCTAACTTTAAAAGAATACAATCAAACTATATTACCTAGTAAGAAATCTGAACATTTACTTTTCCTAGTATGAGTGCTGCTCTTTTGTTTATTTGAAAAGAGAAGTGGGGCGCCTGGATGGCTGTTAAGTTGAGCATCTGACTCTTGATTTTGGCTCAGGTCATGATCTCAGGGTCATGAGATTAAGCCCCGTGACAGGCTCTGAGCTCAGTGCAGGGTCCACTTAAGATTCTCTCTCCCTCTCCCTCTGCTCATCCTCCCGCTGATCAGCATGCTAGAAAGAGAAAAGAGAGAGGAAGGAAGAAAGGAAGGAAAAGAAAAGAGAGAGGGAAAGAGACAGATAGAAAGAGAGAGGAAGGGAGGAAGGAAGGAAGAAAGAACCTTAAGAAAAAAAAAAAAAAAGAAAACAGAGAAGTGAAACTGTCAGTTACTGAACTAAGGTTCTATCGCAAGCATTTCAATCTTCACATTCCATTCCTTTTCAGAGGAAGTACTGAAATAACCAGTATTGTGTTTGCTTTTTATGGTTTTATTGTTTTGTTAAATTTCTCAGTATACTAAAAATATCCACTGAAGGGGCGCCTGGGTGGCTCAGTGGGTTAAACTGCTGCCTTCGGCTCAGGTCATGATCTCAGGGTCCTGGGATCGAGCCCCGCATCGGGCTCTCTGCTCAGCAGGGAGCCTGCTTCCCCCGCTCTCTCTCTCTCTCTCTCTGCCTGCCTCTCTGTCTACTTGTGATCTCTCTCTATCAAATAAATAAATAAAATCTTTAAAAAAAAAAAATATCCACTGAATTGCAACAAATAGAAAAGCTATCATATGAAAAAAACTCCAAGAATAGAACTTCGTAATTCTTAAAACACCAATAGTAAAAATGTTAGTAAGAAAATGTATTCTTTCCTTCTTATTTCTATATCTAAGTTAGTACAAAAAGAAAGGTAAAAATCCCACTGCAACTCACAGGGAATACACATACATACCTTTGAGGGCAACTAGCAGTTCAGAAGGTACTACTATATGTTACCCTGGTTAGAATCAAGTTAATGGGGAAAGAAATACTTCCTCCCATAAGCAAAAATGTCTTTGGAGTATGGCAAAGCAAAAATTAGTCAACACACAAAGCTGTGAGTATATACATTCAGTCTCTCATTATATACCACTGATAACCAATCTTGTACAGAAGTTTTCTGAACCTTCAACCTACTCCATTCACATACATTAAAGTGCATTTCTATTTTGATCTGTTGTACTTGGCCATAGTATCTGTGTTCCTTCTGCAGTGAATTCTGATACGGGAAACAAAGGCAGAAGAAAAATTATTAAATTTCCTTACTACCCAGAGCCCACTGACAAGTCCTTGAAACATTCTTCTAGGGACTCAACTACCTTGATGTTAATACTTTGTGAAGGGCAAACTGTAACCTTAGCCCAACCCAAAGAATGCTGTAAGTCTACTTTAACATATAAAAATTCCTTTAGAAATTGCCTTTAAACTCCCAAGATATATGTTGGCAATCATCACCCAAGCATATGGCCCACCTATACACATCTGAAGGGTCTCATGACTAAGGTTTGATTAGATGGTAATAAATGACCTTTACCCCACAATAGCTAGCCCCCTCAAGGTCCTGGAAACCTTGCTTCGAAAATTCCTTAGAGACTTAGTATTATCCCTAACCCCCTCCCAACCTGAAAGTATATAATGGGCCACTCCGTATAACCCCATTGCAGCTCCTTCTGCCCACAAGTCCTGTCCCCATACTTTAATATAACCACCTTTTTGCACCAAAGTCTCAGGAATTCTTTCTTGGCCATTGGCTTCAAATCCAAACATCTTTTCTACATCAAATTCCAGGACTGTGTGGGCTCCTATAACTCTGCCTCAGAGAACAGCAGCTCATAGGGCACTGCGAGGTATGAGCATACAGCACCACCTGTTCTCTTGTAATCTGTAGAATAACCCCGGAAGACAAATAGGAGGCCTGTTAACCTGCACATGACGGGTCATGAATGCTGCCTGCCATAGCTGAGCCCTGCCATATACAGTGTTCATCAAACGGGGAAGAGGCACCACAATTCCCAGAAAAGGGCTATAAAGAAGTGAGGGATGGCAGGAAGGGAAGAGTTGAGGTGGAACAGGAGGAGGAATAAGGCTCACAGATTCCAGGAAAGCACTATGCAGGCCCCTCCTTGCTCGACCTGAACCTTGAGAAAACCTATTCCCACAAGTCACCCTTTACCTGCCCATTCTGTCCCAACTTCCTGGGGAAAACCTTGCAAAAAGAAAGATCAGCTGGCAAAGAATTCCAGAACTACGTTCCCACCTTATTCATTCACAGACTTTTAAACTTGGAACCTGACCCAGAGCCCCAGACAAAAGCTGGGGAGAGGCACTGAAGAAGAGTCACATCACCTAAGAGCCCAGAGCTGGAGAGGGGTTGAGTTGGGTTGAGGTTTCCTCTCTCCAGGATCAGTGTCCAGGAGGTGCACCTGCCCTTAGCCCTAGGTCATGTAGATTCAAAAATACACCTTTTTTTTTTTTTAAATACACCTTTTAAATATCTCAAAGAAAGCTCCACAACAACAAAAAACTTAATTAAGATTCCAAATATAATAAATTACTTTAGAGATCCTGGAGATTTATCAAATCCCTGTTTTTGCTTGAAATATGAACATTTGTATACAATTGCTAACATTATTAAACATGCAGATTTATCTAGCACAGGTAGGAAGTAAAATGTACCATAAGAAGGATAGGTATGAGTTTACTTTCTTAATCAGGATATGCAATATATCAAAATCATTAACTTAACAGCTCACAGTTATCACTATAAATATTAGATACAGTTATATGCGCTCAGGGATTATTGATATTTACACTCCTCTTTGAAGCTGAAAACAAGCAATTTGGCCAAAGTCTCAGATCTAGCCAATCATGTATACCCTGATTTATCAAATTCTTCCTCTGGGATATTTTCCTAAACTACTGCTCTTGTCTTTTTGCCTCCATTTTAAAAGCACTTCACTAGTAGATTTACACTTAATTTGAAGTAAATTCAGCACTTTGAAATCTATAACTACATGAAAAATACAATGAGACAGTTCTTTTTAAAAACAAACTTTTAATCTTTTAACTGCACATGTAACAGTTGCTGTAGAAATATAACAATAAAATTGCAATCCCATCAAAGATGATGATGTTAAATAATGAACACCCCTCTATTATTTATAATACATGTGTACGTTCTTTCCTTTTTTAAGTAGACTCCATACCCAGCACAGAGCCCAATGTGGGGGACTTCAACTCACAACCCTGAGTTCAAGACCCACACTGAGATCAAGAGCCAGACAACCAACTGAGCCACCCAGGTGCCAACACAAGTGTACTAAAAAGGAAAATATCCTATTTTGTAATCTACTTTTAATCCTTGACAGTATGTTACAAATGCCTATCTATCAATAATTACACACCCACGTCATTTTTCACACTGCTCAGCACATCATGGATGGATGTGCCGTAAATTAGTCAACCATCCCTCAGTGTTGGATATTTATTTACTTACTATCATTTTTTCAGTTTCATGATCAACACTATAAGGATTATCCAAATAGGTACATTCTGGTGCAACTTTCTCTTTTTCCACAGGACATATTCCCAGATGTGGAAAGCAGGATCACAGAACACACTTATTTCCAAAGCTGACAGCCTGGGCGTCCTGTAGGTTGTATTAATTTGCAAAGGCATTAACAACACCGGATGTTTTCTTTTGTCTCCTTTGCCAGTGAGAGGTTAGAAACAACATTCATCTTTCTGCATTTCTATGACTACTAATAAGATTAGATTATGTGATTACTAGCTACTGTATTTTTTCTTTGATGAATTGCCTTTTACCTAGTGGGTTCTGTTTTGGTTTGGTTTGGGTTTTTTTGTTTGTTTGCTTGTTTTTGAGAGAGAGAGAGAGCACGTGCACACACAGGCATGTAGGCATTCTAGCTAGTGGAAGAGGGTCAGAGAGAGGTGAGATCGAATGCCAAGCAGACTCTACCTCTCTCCCGTACCCCCCCACAGGGCCCCATATAGAGCTCAATCCCACAACACCTGATCATGACCCAAGTGGGAAGCCCAACTGATTGGGCCACCCAGGTGCCCCCAATTCTTCCACTTTAAATGTGGACTGACCCTCAACTGCGCCTAATATTTCTCCTCTATAAAATGGGAGTAGTAATACTATGTCTCTTACACAACAGTTGTAAAACTTAGATGAATTTGTGTAAGTTTTATACCTGACACAAAGTAAAGACTTAGTGAATTTTAGCTATGATAATTATTAATAAATTAAGATTGAGAGGTTTCTGGGGTACCTGGGTGACACAATCAGTTGAAGCATCCAACTTTTGGTTTGGCTTGTGTCCTAATCTCAGGGTCCTGGGATCAAGCCCCATCTCCAGCTCATGGTTCAGTGTTGTTGCTCTGAGCTCCCCCCTCCCTCATGCTCTCTAAAATAAATGAATCTTTTAAAAAAAAAATTGAGGAGGGACACCTGGGTGGCTCAGTCATTAAGCGTCTGCCTTCAGCTCAGGTCACGATCCCAGGGTCCTGGGATCAAGGCCCCACATCAGGCTCCCTGCTTAGCAGGAAGCCTGCTTCTCCCTCTCCCACTCCCCCTGCTTATGTTCCCTCTCTCTCTGTGTCTCTCTGTGTCAAATAAATAAATAAAATATTTTTTTTTTTTAAATTGAGTAGTTCTTTTCTTCTTTAAAGATTTTATTTATTTATTTATTTGTTTGTTTATTTATTTATTTATTTTAGAGCAGGAGCACCAGCCACATTGTGGGGAGCAGTGAGGGGCAGAGGGCAAGGGAGACAGACAGGAAAGGAGAAGAAAAGTCTCAAAACAGACTCTGCACTCAGCTCAGAGACCCACAAGGGGCAGATCCCACCACCTTGAGAACAGAACCTGAGCTAAACCAATATCTAGTAACATTTAAGTGACTGAGCCACCCAGGAACCCACAGAGGTTCTTTATATATTCGAGTGGCGTTGCTTCTCAAACCTGACCACTAAAGCACACCTAATGGCAAAGAAACACTCATAGCCCCATAGCATCTAAAAAAAAAAACAACCAGCATCTCAGATGTGCCAAATTTCCTTAAAATTTCCAGTTTTGTTTTAAATATTCTTATAAATTTTACATTCTGCCCCAAATTATATCAATATTTGACTAAATATGTTTTCAGTTCATTTGCTATTAAGTAATATTTAGGAATTACAACTACAGCTTAAGGAGTTTACATAGTACAAGTACAGCTTAATATTAACCCACTATCTCCTATGTAATGTAAGTGGTATACAGTACTTGTTTATTTAGTTTGCAATTTTTCAAATCTCACGGTCTCTTCCTTCATGGAATCCACCAATGGATCCCTCTTAGAAAGTCTTCCCAAACCCAAGGATCAGATAAATATTCTCCCACATTTTCTTTCAATACATTTAACATGAACAACTTCAGCCATATAAAATTTTGTTTTGATGTGACAGGAATCTCAATTTATTTCTGCTTACCTGCCATGCATCTTCACCCTCTTTTGCTCTGTCAAAATTCCCTAAAATAATGAAGCTTTCAAACTGTAAGCACGTATTTAGATACTTGCTTCATTAAATGATTAACTGCTATATTAAAAATACAAATAAAAGCATACTTTTGAGTTTTAATTTTTTTAAGATTTTATTTTTAAGTAATATCTACATCTGACAGGGACTCAAACTTAAAACCCCAAGTAGAGTCTCATGCTCTACCGACTGAGCCAGCCAGGCACCCCTGAGTTTTAATTTTTTATTTTTTTTTCTGAAATGATTTTTATTTTATTCCAAATCCTTTCTTTTCTATTCCAATTTATGTTGCTATTTCATCTTATATAATTTTCCAAAGTCTTTTACCTCATTTTTATTTACATGTTTACATTTTTAATTATAATTGTATATATTTAAGGTATTTTATTTTTTATATAAAAAAATTGAAGAGCATTCTATAATTTTGGGTACAGCATTTAATAGAAGAAATCTTTGAAACATCTGGCAGTATTAAAGATCCATCTACATCTTTGGTGATTTTTCATGGCCATTACTGAATAGTTTGAGTTTGTAAAATAAAATTTCTATCCCCAATACACATCAATGCCAGTTGATGTGCTAGATCAGATAGTTATGACATGGCCAGATTAATGAACTGCTGCAGTAAAGCAATGTGTTGAACTCTCAAGCCTTTCTGGTCTACATTAGAGAGAGCAAGTGCTGATCTTTGCAGCTCCCTGTCCCCTCTTCCTGTATCTGCATATGCAAATCTGTTCTCTTAGCCATAGCCACAGAATTAAGGACATCCCCTCCACAAATGCAAAGCTAGAGTCGGAAGAAGAGCAAACACTTTTCCTTTGTGTGTACCTATCCATCAAATTCAAGAATTATATTCTTTACTTTCATATATGTTGAAGTAGCTTTTTGCATTTTCAAAATGTCTCATGTTCTTGCTTTATTTTATGAAGGAGGTCAATTAATTAAAAAAAAAAAAAAGGGGATATTTTAGAACAGCTATCTCAGCATTTGAACTTTTCTCCCAGTAGTACAGTTTCTGTCTCCCTGTATGATTTACTCAATTAAAATTTATTCCAGTCCTTTAGCATGCTCTGGACACAGCCCAGATGGAAACCAAAGAATAAATATTTTGACCTATTTAAAGTTCCTCTGAACCCAGATGATAAGAATGCACTCCCCCAGTGGGTACCCACCACAGTTTTATTCTGAAGGACAGTTAATAGCATGGCTGGCATGTATGTCAGTGGTAGCTGCCCAATAATGATAGGATATCAGATCTGCCCCAGAAGTGTCATCATGGAACAAAGAGTCTTGGCTTACAACTAGTTCCTGGGGCACAGCTGGGAAGCAAAATACAGGAATGCACTGACATACTGCCATAGCACAATTTCACATGATGGGGACCCCAAATTGATTTTAAAAGTTTAATACATGTCAACACTTCATGAGAAAGAAAAGAAACACTTATTACATGACATGTAGAAGTTACTATTTCAGTAACTTATAATAATTACCTCATTTAGTCCTTACAACTAAACTATAATATAGTATTATTATACCAACTTACAGAAATCTTGCCTAAAATGATACTATCTATAAATGACCAACCCAACTCAAGCTCAAGCAGTCTAAATTAAATGTCTTCTCTTTACAAATTAATGCCACTTAATGTCCCCAACTAAGCTCTTTACCTTCACCTTCCAAAAGCTTAACAAAGAGCAAGTTCTGCAGGTCTGAGTTATCTCAAGAGAGTATCTGTCCTAAATGTTTGATAGAAGCTTCCATTTCTAAAAAGACTACTTCTTCACCTAGGAGGACCACGGATGTGTTCTGCCCCCTTTTCCTTGTAAATAAAAGCATGACATGATGGGATCTCGGTTGGGTCCTTCCACTGAAACCCTTTCCCAGCTACACCTCATTCAAGTCCACCTCATTGTGGAAGAAATGAGACCTGTAGGGTCTTGCACACACTGCTACTTGTCAGCTTGTAAGTTTCCCTCAGTAAATTTTATTTTATTTTTGTACTGTGTGTGTAAACACACACTGCTCCTTTGCACAGCAGCTGCACTATACAACATGAAGGGACCAAATCCATGAACAACCCGCAATAGACTTGGGCGCATATAAATTTATTTCACAAAGAAAAGCACTTCAATTTGATGACATTTTAGGCTAAATGCTCACACTTCTTCCACATAAAATGAACATTTCTTTTAAGAAACAACTAATCTAGAAGGATTATAAAAAATAGTACAAATATCCCTTACTACACTAAGTTACATTCATTTTTATCACCTTCTATTCCATATGAAACATATCAATTACAAATTTGTAATCAATTGATACCTTTAAGGTCTTCATATGTCAAATTGGGTCAAATGCTCTTAGGGAAACACTCTTATCAAGACTTTGCAGGAAAAAAAAATTTGTGAAGAGACACTGCCCTCTGCTGGTTAATGATACACACTGTCCATAAATCTTTAATTTGAGAACAAAAGTAATGAAATGCATTAATATTTAAGTACCATGGTCCATAATACTATTTACAGAGTCTAATAGTGAGTTTTGATTATATGAGAATGATAAACACATGTACACATTGTACATGTCTTAGCAAGAGCCAATATACAATTTCAGGCTCTTCTACTACAACAAATACAAAACATTATAATCAATCTGCAAATAGTTTCAAAGCAAATTTCCATTTTCATTCTTTCAGCAATTTTTTAAATAATACATATCAATGCTATTTATTTGCATTTTAGGATCAATGATGAATGTCACCTTAGAGATCAATTAGTAACTACAGAATAAAGTTTTAAGGCCTTAAAAGTACTATAAACATGTACAGACACATATTTATCACCCTCCCCTACAGTGAAATTTTGGTACAAACTAAGTATCTTGAAGTTGATAAATGCCTATAAGACACATGTGAACATTAGTTTAGACCTCTCTATATAAACACTACTGAAAACTATAAAGATAACTTTATTGAATTCTAAGTAGTACAGAGTAATAATACATGAAAACAGACTTGTTAAAAAAAAAAAAATCCAACAACAGAAATGCATAAAAGGTGAGGGTCCCTGTATTATACACCTCAAATTCACTCCAGTGGCTATAGGCCAACATAATTAACCCTTTGTATCCTTCATTTTGTTTTTCTATTTACATATTTTTAAGATAGTTTTTAAAAGATTGTTTCACACTATACAAGACACTTAATCACCTTAATTTTCACTTTACAATAGATTTTTAAGATCTTTGTCAGAACAGTACGTAAAGATTTAACCCACTGGTTTTAACAGCTATACAATAGAGATGTTCTAAAAATCTAGTCCACCCTCTCTACTGTTAGTAACGATATTTTC
Source organism: Enhydra lutris kenyoni (assembly GCF_002288905.1). NCBI lineage: Eukaryota > Metazoa > Chordata > Mammalia > Carnivora > Mustelidae > Enhydra > Enhydra lutris. The sequence goes on along the minus strand of NW_019154131.1, from coordinate 2,341,472 downwards.
ACACTAGTGAAATAAGAGGAGTGCTATAAGTATCCTTGTTTAACTGGCTGCAAGAATGATTTCTAGGATTCCTAACCTTTATCATAAATCTCATACTGTCTCCATGAAATAAAATACACATATTATATAAACAAATAATATGCAGTATAGTTTTTATGTTTTCCAAACTAACACTTAGAAGCAACATTATATTAAAACTCAATGAGTCTACAACTGTACACAATAACTATATAAAAATAGGTAATTTTTCAGTGACTTAAAGAGAAACCATTAAAAACCAAAAGCTAAACCTATAGAGGGGAAAATGCACATCATATATTTGTGAAAAATATTATGTATTCATATGCTTTTGACTATTTAAAAATATTCAGCCTCCATTAAAGAACCACCAAAAGCTCACAAAAATAGTGAGCATGTAACACACTTACAACCATACAGTATTCCATTGATCTTTCCTTTTTATATGACTCTTACTTTATACCACAGTTAAAAATCCCCAACTGAAAATACAAATAACTCTATAAATAGCACATTTCCTTGAAGTTCAACCTTCCTCATTTGTGTTCAGTAATCCATACAACTCTATGATTAGTTCTGCTGTGCGCTTAAACCATAAGATAAAAATGGCATAAAACAGGCTAGCTTTGCCAAACTAACACTTAGAAGCAACATTATATTAAAACTAAAATTAATACAACATTATATTAAAACTCCTCCCTTCACTTAGCTATAAATTTACTCTGAAGGTTTATTAATGAACAGCACAATCACAAACACCCTAGCTGTCATCAGATCCCTTTCTGTTAAATTTACTGAAGCATATACTCTACTGTCTGCACCTCTCCATACACATGCTTTGTAAAACCACAGATCTGCAGATTGGAACTGGTTTTTAATAAGTTTTCCCCACTTGCAAACTGCCCAGTCCCAAAAGTCTATCATCCTCTGTTAAATGTATAGCTCAGTACTTGAATGAATATTTAATCTACGGTTATACCTTGACTTTCTGTTGAATGCCCATTTCCCTCTGTGTCCTACTTCTATTTCCCCAAAACTGTAGTTTCCTCACCCTTTGGTTTTCCAGCTTTTGACTATGTGTTTGGCATGGGTTTGTTTTCATAGTTATCACATCTTGGAATAGCAGCAAAGAAACACTTTCTCTGCCTTTGCTTCAGAGATAAACCCATTGAAGCAGAAGGCCCAGAGCTGCTAATTTACCCACTGAGGACCACTCTCTCCACAGACCCTACTGAGTAATTGAGACAACAGGAAGCTGGGAGCTGGACACCTGACATTCACTGAAAAAAAGTTCCTTCCATAGTTGTGTTTGTTTGGCTTTATCCTGTGGCATTTCCATAAATAAGAAGCATCATTTATTTACTTCAAAGCTGAATAATTATAAAGTCTCAGAAAATACATCTAATTCGATCTGCTATAGTGTCAATCAGTTACAGAAGGTAAATGGAGAAAATAAAGTGGGGCATAGAGGGACCAGAGGCTCTCTTAAAATGAAATAAACCCAAACAACACTATATAAGTGTACTAAAACTAAACTCTATCTATTGAAAGTCTAGGTTTATAAACTTCCCAACCTCAGAATGTTTCTTTGAGACACAGTGATTTGCACAGCCCAAATTTTCTTTGTAAGTAACCACATCAGTTACTCAGTAGAGTATCAACTTCAGACTCTCCATTTCACAAAGAGTGGATACTTTTGTAAAACGGATTTGCACTTCCAGTTCCTTTTCTTCATTTTTGCATAAGCTATCTGACTAGCAAGATCACCAATATGAACAAAAAGTAAAGCATAACAGGAACTGAACAAGAATCTGTGCTCAGCACTAACATTTTTCAGTCCAGTGCTGAGTGGCTGCATAAATCAGAGACTGATTTAGCTTTGCCACAGACACCGTTCATCTCAATAGCACCAGCAAACACATCTGTACAGTAATTGGATGAAAATGTACCATGAACTGTTCATAAAGAATCTATACTACAGAAATGCCTTCTAAGATGCATTCCACTGACGTTTACACTATAGTGTAAACCTATGCACAAATCTAAGAACAGCAGTTTATCTAGTAAGATATCTTGGTCATGCTTACTCAAACTATACATTTTAGGGCTTAGGATTCAGCATTAATTACGAAGGTCATGGGTATAGGCATCACCAAAACTCAGGAAACATTCTTTCTAATCAAATGTGAAATACTAAAGCATGAAACACATTTTCTAAAACTTATGAGCATGTACCTAAATGAATGTCATTTTAGAGAAATAATCTAATATTTCAGAACTTCCAACATTCAACATCAAGTAACTTACCAGAGCCACTTATGGAGACAATCTGTAACAGAGAAGAATTTCACACAGAGGAGCTGAGGAGGGTTTGGAATACTGCTTTCTTAGAAATCTTTTCCCTCATCAATTCCTTCAATCCCTTGCCAAGACAGCCTCCAATGTGTGTCCTTACTGGCAGATTATTGCTGCATTTTGTTCCTCAAATCAACTCTAGCATACCCCCAAATTAGAAAAGTTTGCATTAGACTTTTTAAATATAGATGGTATATGCTCTTTGGTTCTTGGATTTTTAAGACTGACATAAAATTAAGGGGTATTTTAAGCACCCTCTGCTCTCTTGCAACAATGGGCAATAATTTCCTAGTTGTCTTACTTTGTGTGCATGTTTTAAATCTAGAGTATCTTTTATGATTATTGCAGTTGGTATTTTCTTTTTCTTTTTTTTTTTTTTAGTTTTTTAAAATTTATTTGACAGAGAGAGAGACATCACAAGCAGGGGTAGCAGCAGAGGGAGAGGGAGAAGCAGGCTCTCTGCTAAGCAGGGAGCCCGAAGCAGAGCTTGATCCCAAAAGTCCCTGGGATCATGACCTGAGCTGAAGGCAGATGCTTAACCAACTGAGCCACCCAGGCATCCCATTATGTAGCCCTTCTTGCCTATATGTGTATTTATAAACCAGGCTGGATTTTATCCCCACTTTGTGTCATTCCTATTTCAATTTCCCATTATCACAGAACTGTTGACAAAAGTCATTTAGTTACTTTTTCCTATCATGTATTCCAAATTCACTGGAATAATCCCTTATGAGGACAAAGAAATGCAATTCCAAAGAAACTTATTAAAATTTACATGACCAATCCAACCCTTCAAATATGAGAGCACAGTTAAAAATGTTGTTATTCGATAAGACAAAAACAATGACGGCATTAACTACCTTACAGTATGAACTGTGGTGGAATAAACTGAGATAGTGGGTGCAGGCAGGGGCCATCAACAAAGACAAGACTGGAAACGTGCAAGTGCGCCAGGTCCACATAGCCATCTGCTCTGCATGGAGGGAATGAAATAGAGCAATGAACTAAGGCATTTATTTTCAAAGTCCTAATTTGTTAACAAGACCTGTGCAATGAACTCTCATGTACTACTATGGTTCTATGATGCCCCTCCAAAAAAAAATCCACCACAAACCACCTGCCATACTCTATGGGGACAAGTTAGAAGATTTTCCTAATAAATGTCTATACTTTAAAAATGTTTTACTTGCAATAGAAAGAAACATTAAAAGGGAAAATGTTAAAAGGAAAGATATTAGAAAATAATGTTTACAATATTAATCAACTTTGTGTGGACTTTTAAGAAGATAAAGACTTACACTGATATTCTTGAAGAGATATGCAAGTTATTACAGGCTTTACTTTAGGGAAGGGATTGGAAAGCGTGTCATTAAATATTTTTCTGTAATCTACTTTTTTAAAAATATATGGACATATATTCATTTTTCTTTTATTTTTATATATCTTAACAATGAGTATTTGGATAATAATATTAAGAGCCATAGTGATTTCCTTTCAAATAATTTTCTGTAAAATTAAAAGGATTTTAGTACATGGACACACCATAATTTACTCAATGATTCCCATTTATCATTGGACATTTTAGTTATAATTCAATTTTTGCTGACAGAATTGGACTACAACAATCATTTCTGTCAATGAAATTTTGTCTGCATTTCTGATTATTTCCTAGGAGTGGAAGAATGGGATAAGGGCATGGAGATGTCAAGGGCTATTAATGCATACTACCTACCCGCTTTTTAGGATGCTTATAACAATTACACTTCCACCTAACAGAAATGCAGAGTGCCCACTCTAGCAACTACATTCTCAAGAGCAATGGGAATTTTCCTTTAATCTTTACTAATATGATAAGAAAAAGAAATCCTTCACTATTACTTGGAATAATACTAAGGTTTGGGGCACCTGGTGGCTCAGTGGGTTGAGCCTCTGCCTTCGGCTCGGGTCATGATCTCGGGGTTCTGGGATCGAGCCCTGCGTCAGGCTCTCTCCTAGGCGGGGAGCCTGCTTCCCCCTCTCTCTCTCTGCCTGCCTCTCTGCCTACTTGTGATCTCTGTCTGTCATATAAATAAAATCTTAAAAAAAAAATAAAAAATAATACTAAGGTTTGAACAATCTTTCAATTTCATTTACCTGCAAAGAAACAGGTTTTCATGCTATTCTAAGAATTATCAGAACAGTCCAAATTTTAAAAAATTAACACTTACAGGATGACTCAGAATATACATTCCCTAAAACTGGAAATACTCTACCAAGAGTCACTAGAATTATTACTTGTTATGAAAATTTTAAATTATACAATACCTGTTACGAAAATTTAAAAAGTTGCTGGAAACTACCTACTTTTGTATCTTAACTCAAATAAAACCCTGGAGTATATGAAAACCATATGTGGATGACAGGAGTCAAACTGAGCAGGAATCTCTAATATCCATGATGGTTTTCTTCCCAGGGATTTACAACACATGGTTTTTCAGGTTCAACACAGGGCCCAAGAGCTACAGTATGCTTTTGAAGACATAAGCAACAGTCTATCCAAATACCTCTCCTTAGCACTCTGGCCCACAGAACCCTAAGCACTGCTGGGTGATATCACTTCTTTTCATATTGCCCTCATGCTGGCAGAAAGAGTGAACGAATATGAGATATAAGTAGAAATATATAAAGCAATCCATCTGCCCAGCCTGCTCTTAGCACTTATCCTGAAAGTACTATCCCGACAGCCACAGTTTCTCAGTGCCTCAGATCTGAACTCTGCCAGCCTTCTCCAAATTAGTATCAGGGAGTTCCCTGACTTAGAAGTTTTAAAAATGTTTTCAATGAGAGAGGCATGGTGCTACATGACTGCACCAGCTACAGCTGCCATCCTCACCACAGGCTGATGAGGGGAGGGTTAAAGCCTTCCTCACAGGTAGGAAAAATGCAGCTCACAGAGATAGGTTACAGAGCTGCCCAGCACAGAAACAGAATTCTAACACGGGTCTGTGTGATTGGGTTGGTTTTTGTTTACCTGCACTCAAATATGCAATCAAAACTGTTAAGGAAAGAAGCACCGCAGAGATGGAGCAATGAACACTTGAATCTCCGACTGACAAAGTTATGAAAAATAAAACATTGGCCTGCTTTCTCTAGACTTTGGTTTTAAAGAGAACCGTTTCAGCTCTCTAATCTGGTGTCCAAAGCATGGACTTTAAGCTAGGCCCAGTCCCCTTTATGACTGCAGGTTGCAGACTTCAGTGCTTCCTTGTGCCCATCTAGAGAGATGAGCCTCCCAACACATGTAGGCAAGATGGCGTTTTTCCCCCATCTTCACCAACCCAATCATCCTTTCTGTTGGGCCAGGAACTGGCCCACTGAACTGACCCATCATCACTGGAAAAAGAAACCGATTCCCTTAGACCAGTCACAACCACCACTGAGCCGAGGTCAATTCCTCAAACTGGAATTCTGGAAGAAAGACACATATTTACCTAGTACATATCTACCTAGTACTCACCACAACTTTTCAAGGCTCCTTACATATTTAATTGTATTTATATCTCAAAACAACTATAAAGAGGTTATAATCTCCATTTTACATATGAGAAAAGGGAGATTTGGACAGATTAGTTAAGTACTTACTCCAATCACACAGCTAGTAAAAGGAAAAGTCTGAATTTCAGTCAGTCCGACAAATCCTTGAACTTGTACCCCCTCACCACTACACAATAATGCTTCCCTTCTACATAACGAAAGTAAAGCTCTGCATGATTATATACAGAGCCTGAGAGAGATTCAAGACAAAATGTATTACTACCCAGAGGCTCTACCACATCCACACATTGTGTCACTCCCTTGAGTGTGACTCAGATAGCAATCCTATGTGATCACAGAGGATCTACTTGAGCTCTATTTTTTTTTTGTAATTTTATTTTTTTCAGTGTTTCAAGACTCATTGTTATGCACCACACCCAGTTTGAGCTCTATTTTTAATTAAGCATACTGAAAGGAGATGTAAGATATAATTAATTTTATAAAACTTTGATATTACAATGGAAGTTAAAACATGCTAATTTTTTTTTCCTTAAAATGTTTTTCTAGCCTTTTCCTAAAAGGCTATAAAATAACAGCAATAATAATGAAATATATGTACATATGCAACTCTCATCTCCGTCCCCCCAAAAAAGTGATATGTATGATTACACAACAGACAATTCTCCAATATTAAGATTTTGTTTCTTCACATTTTTTTAGTTCTTCATATTTTTTTTTTAATTTAAGTTTTATTATTTTAAAACATATAATATCTTTTTATCCCCAGGGGTACAGGTCTGTGAATCGCCAGGTTTACACACTTCACAGCACTCACCATAGCACATACCCTCCCCAATGTCCATAATCCCACCCCCCCAACCCCCTCCCCCCATTAACCCTCAGTTTGTTTTGTGAGATTAAGAGTCACTTGTGGTTTGTCTCCCTCCCAATCCCATCTTGTTTCATTTATTCTTCTCCTACACCCTTAACCCCCCATGTTGCATCTCCTCTCCCTCATATCAGGGAGATCATATGATAGTTGTCTTTCTCCGATTGACTTATTTCGCTAAGCATGATACCCTCTAGTTCCATCCACGTCGTCGCAAATGGCAA
>NW_019154131.1:2329674-2334373 GCF_002288905.1 Enhydra lutris kenyoni | reverse complement strand
CCATTCTGACTGGTGTGAGGTGGTATCTCATTGTGGTTTTGATTTGTATTTCCCTGATGCCGAGTGATATGGAGCACTTTTTCATGTGTCTGTTGGCCATCTGGATGTCTTCTTTGCAGAAATGTCTGTTCATGTCCTCTGCCCATTTCTTGATTGGATTATTTGTTCTTTGGGTGTTGAGTTTGCTAAGTTCTTTATAAATTTTGGACACTAGCCCTTTATCTGATATGTCATTTGCAAATATCTTCTCCCATTCTGTCAGTTGTCTTTTGGTTTTGTTAACTGTTTCCTTTGCTGTGCAAAAGCTTTTGATCTTGATAAAATCCCAATAGTTCATTTTTGCCCTTGCTTCCCTTGCCTTTGGCGATGTTCCTAGGAAGATGTTGCTGCGGCTGAGGTCGAAGAGGTTGCTGCCTGTGTTCTCCTCAAGGATTTTGATGGATTCCTTTCTCACATTGAGGTCCTTCATCCATTTTGAGTCTATTTTCGTGTGTGGTGTAACGAAATGATCCAATTTCATTTTTCTGCATGTGGCTGTCCAATTTTCCCAACACCATTTGTTGAAGAGGCTGTCTTTTTTCCATTGGATATTCTTTCCTGCTTTGTCGAAGATGAGTTGACCATAGAGTTGAGGGTCTATTTCTGGGCTCTCTATTCTGTTCCATTGATCTATGTGTCTGTTTTTGTGCCAGTACCATGCTGTCTTGATGATGACAGCTTTGTAATAGAGCTTGAAGTCTGGAATTGTGATGCCACCAACTTTGGCTTTCTTTTTCAATATTGCTTTGGCTATTCGAGGTCTTTTCTGGTTCCATATAAATTTTAGGATTATTTGTTCCATTTCTTTGAAAAAAATGGATGGTACTTTGATAGGAATTGCATTAAATGTGTAGATTGCTTTAGGTAGCACAGACATTTTCACAATATTTATTCTTCCAATCCAGGAGCATGGAACATTTTTCCATTTCTTTGTGTCTTCCTCAATTTCTTTCATGAGTACTTTATAGTTTTCTGTGTATAGATTCTTAGTCTCTTTGGTTAGATTTATTCCTAGGTATCTTATAGTTTTGGGTGCAATTGTAAATGGGATTGACTCCTTAATTTCTCTTTCTTCTGTCTTGTTGTTGGTGTAGAGAAATGCAACTGATTTCTGGGCATTGATTTTATATCCTGACACTTTACTGAATTCCTGTACAAGTTGTAGCAGTGTTGGAGTGGAGTCTTTTGGGTTTTCCACATATAGTATCATATCATCTGCGAAGAGTGATAGTTTGACTTCTTCTTTGCCGATTTGGATGCCTTTAATTTCCTTTTGTTGTCTGATTGCTGAAGCTAGGACTTCTAGTACTATGTTGAATAGCAGTGGTGATAACGGACATCCCTGCCGTGTTCCCGACCTTAGCGGAAAAGCTTTCAGTTTTTCTCCATTGAGAATGATATTTGCGGTGGGTTTTTCATAGATGGCTTTGATAATATTGAGGTATGTGCCCTCTATCCCTACACTTTGAAGAGTTTTGATCAGGAAGGGATGCTGTACTTTGTCAAATGCTTTTTCAGCATCTATGGAGAGTATCATATGGTTCTTGTTCTTTCTTTTATTAATGTGTTGTATCACATTGATTGATTTGTGGATGTTGAACCAACCTTGCAGCCCTGGAATAAATCCCACTTGGTCGTGGTGAATAATCCTTTTAATGTACTGTTGAATCCTATTGGCTAGTATTTTGGCGAGAATTTTTGCATCTGTGTTCATCAAGGATATTGGTCTGTAGTTCTCTTTTTTGATGGGATCCTTGTCTGGTTTTGGGATCAAGGTGATGCTGGCCTCATAAAATGAGTTTGGAAGTTTTCCTTCCATTTCTATTTTTTGGAACAGTTTCAGGAGAATAGGAATTAGTTCTTCTTTAAATGTTTGGTAGAATTCCCCCGGGAAGCCATCTGGCCCTGGGCTTTTGTTTGTTTGGAGATTTTTGATGACTGTTTCAATCTCCTTACTGGTTATGGGTCTGTTCAGGCTTTCTATTTCTTCCTGGTTCAGTTGTGGTAGTTTATATGTCTCTAGGAATGCATCCATTTCTTCCAGATTGTCAAATTTGTTGGCGTAGAGTTGCTCATAGTATGTTCTTATAATTGTCTGTATTTCTTTGGTGTTCGTTGTGATCTCTCCTCTTTCATTCATGATTTTATTTATTTGGGTCCTTTCTCTTTTCTTTTTGATAAGTCTGGCCAGGGGTTTATCGATCTTATTAATTCTTTCAAAGAACCAGCTCCTAGTTTCATTGATTTGTTCTATTGTTTTTTTGGTTTCTATTTCATTGATTTCTGCTCTGATCTTTATGATTTCTCTTCTCCTGCTGGGTTTAGGGTTTCTTTCTTGTTCTTTCTCCAGCTCCTTTAGGTGTAGGGTTAGGTTGTGTACCTGAGACCTTTCTTATTTCTTGAGAAAGGCTTGTACCGCTATATATTTTCCTCTCAGGACTGCCTTTGTTGTGTCCCACAGATTTTGAACCGTTGTGTTTTCATTATCATTTGTTTCCATGAATTTTTTCAACTCTTCTTTAATTTCCTGGTTGACCCATTCATTCTTTAGAAGGATGCTGTTTAGTCTCCATGTATTTGGGTTCTTTCCAAATTTCCTCTTGTGATTGAGTTCTAGCTTCAGAGCATTGTGGTCTGAAAATATGCAGGGAATGATTCCAATCTTTTGATAACGGTTGAGACCTGATTTAGGACCGAGAATATGATCTATTCTGGAGAATGTTCCATGTGCACTAGAGAAGAATGTGTATTCTGTTGCTTTGGGATGAAATGTTCTGAATATATCTGTGATGTCCATCTGGTCCAGTGTGTCATTTAAGGCCTTGATTTCCTTGTTGATCTTTTGCTTGGATGATCTGTCCATTTCAGTGAGGGGAGTGTTAAAGTCCCCTACGATTATTGTATTATTGTCGATGTGTTTCTTTGATTTTGTTATTAATTGGTTTATATAGTTGGCTGCTCCCACGTTAGGGGCATAGATATTTAAAATTGTTAGATCTTCTTGTTGGACAGATCCTTTGAGTATGATATAGTGTCCTTCCTCATCTCTTATTATAGTCTTTGGCTTAAAATCTAATTGATCTGATATAAGGATTGCCACTCCTGCTTTTTTCTGATGTCCATTAGCATGGTAAATTCTTTTCCACCCCCTCACTTTAAATCTGGAGGTGTCTTCGGGTTTAAGATGAGTTTCTTGTAGGCAACATATAGATGGGTTTTGTTTTTTTATCCATTCTGATACCCTGTGTCTTTTGATTGGGGCATTTAGCCCATTCACATTCAGGGTAAGTATTGAGAGATATGAATTTAGTGCCATTGTATTGCCTGTAAGGCGACTGTTATTGTATATTGTTTCTGTTCCTTTCTGATCTACTACTTTTAGGGTCTCTCTTTGCTTAGAGGACCCCTTTCAATATTTCCTGTAGAGCTGGTTTGGTATTTGCAAATTCTTTCAGTTTTTGTTTGTCCTGGAAGCTTTTAATCTCTCCTCCTATTTTCAATGATAGCCTAGCTGGATATAGTATTCTTGGCTGCATGTTTTTCTCGTTTAGTACTCTGAATATATCATGCCAGCTCTTTCTGGCCTGCCAGGTCTCTGTGGATAAGTCTGCTGCCAATCTAATATTTTTACCATTGTATGTTACAGACTTCTTTTCCCGGGCTGCTTTCAGGATCTTCTCTTTGTCACTAAGACTTGTAAATTTTACTATTAGGTGACGGGGTGTGGACCTATTCTTATTGATCTTGAGGGGGGTTCTCTGAATCTCCTGGATTTTGATGCTTGTTCCCTTTGCCATATTGGGGAAATTCTCTCCAATAATTCTCTCTAATATACCTTCTGCTCCCCTCTCTGTTTCCTCTTCTTCTGGAATCCCAATTATTCTAATGTTGTTTCGTCTTATGGTGTCACTTATCTCTCGAATTCTCCCCTCATGGTCCAGTAGCTGTTTGTCCCTCTTTTGCTCAGCTTCTTTATTCTCTGTCATTTGGTCTTCTATATCGCTAATTCTTTCTTCTGCCTCATTTATCCTAGCAGTGAGAGCCTCCATTTTTGATTGCACCTCATTAATAGCTTTTTTGATTTCAACTTGGTTAGATTTTAGTTCTTTTATTTCTCCAGAAAGGGCTTTTATATCTCCCGAGAGGGTTTCTCTAATATCTTCCATGCCTTTTTCGAGCCCGGCTAGAACCTTGAGAATCGTCATTCTGAACTCTAGATCTGACATATTACCAACGTCTGTATTGATTAGGTCCCTAGCCTTTGGTACTGCCTCTTGTTCTTTTTTTTGTGGTGAATTTTTCTGCCTTGTCATTTTGTCCAGATAAGAGTAGATGAAGGAGGGGCGCCTGGGTGGCTCAGTGGGTTAAGCCGCTGCCTTCGGCTCAGGTCGTGATCTCAGGGTCCTGGGATCGAGCCCCGCATCGGGCTCTCTGCTCAGCAGGGAGCCTGCTTCCTCCTCTCTCTCTGCCTGCCTCTCTGCCTGCTTGTGATCTCTGTCTGTCAAATAAATAAATAAAATCTTAAGAGTAGATGAAGGAGCAAGTAAAATACTAAAAGGGTGGCAACAACCCCAGGAAAATATGCTTTAGCCAAATCAGAAGAGATCCCAAATCATGAGGGGGAGAAAGGGGATAAAAAGAGGTTCAGAAAGAAGAAAAA
>NW_019154131.1:2229191-2329574 GCF_002288905.1 Enhydra lutris kenyoni | reverse complement strand
AAAAAAAAAGGAAGAAACAATTAAAAAAAGAAAACCAATAAAGAAAAATATATAAAAAGGAAAAAAATATATATATATTAGATAAACTAGTTAAAAAACGTTAAAAAAGAAAAGGGTAAAAGTTAAAAAAATTTAGCAGAAGAAGAAAAATAAATTGAAAAAGAAAAAAAATTAAATTAACTGCAAGGCTAAAGAATCATGGGGAGAAAGCCATGAGTTCCGTGCTTTGCTTTCTCCTCCTTTGGAATTCCGCTGCTCTCCTTGGTATTGAAACTGTCCTCCTTGGTAGGTGAACTTGATCCTGGCTGGGCTTCTTGTTGATCTTCTCGGGGAGGGGCCTTTTGTAGTGATTCTCAAGTGTCTTTGCCCCGGGCACAGTTGCACCGCCCTTACCAGGGGCCGGTCTGAGTAATCCGCTCGGGTTTGCTTTCGGGAGCTTTTGTTCCCTGAGCGCTTTCCGTAGAGTTCCGGAGGGTGGGAATGAAGATGGCGGCCTCCTAGTCTCCGGCCCGGAGGAGCCAAGAGCCCGGGGCCCCACTCCTCAGTGCACCCTCAGAGAACAGCGCCGATTTACTCCCGTCACCCTGCCTCCGGCCGCGCTCCGATCTGACCGAGCCTGCGACCGGTTCAAGGTAACCCCGAGCTAGGAGTCACTCCTCGGCTCTGTCTCTGTAGCCGGCTTCCCTGTTCTAATACTTGTAAGCTCTGCGACACTCAGACACCCCTGATCCTTCTGTGACCCTGCGGGACCTGAGGCCACGCTGACCCTGTGTGGGCTTCACCCCGGTTAAGCCTCTGGAGCGATGTCCCTCAGCGGAAAAGACTTTTAAAAGTCCCGATTTTGTGCTCCGTTGCTCCGCCGCTTGCCGGGAGCCGGCCCCTCCCCCCGCGGTCTATCTTCCCGTCACTTTGGATTCACTTCTCCGCCCGTCCTACCTTTCAGAAAGTGGTTGATTTTCTGTTTCTAGAGTTGCAGTTCTTCTTCTCTTCGATCTCCCGTTGGATTTGTAGGTGTTTGCAGTCTTTAGATAAGCTATCTAGCTGATCTCCCGCTACCTGAAGTAGTCTCAGCCTGCTACTTCTCCGCCATCTTGACTCCTCCCCCCTTTCTTCATATTTTTTTTAAAGATTTTATTTATTTATTTGACAGACAGAGATCACAAGTAGGCAGAGAGGCAGGCAGGCAGAGAGAGAGGAGGAAGCAGGCTCCCCGCCGAGCAGAGAGCCTGATGTGGGGCTCGATCCCAGGACCCTGGGATCATGACCTGAGCTGAAGGCAGAGGCTTTAACCCACTGAGCCACGCAGGCGCTCCATAGTTCTTCATATTTTTAAATGACATTATAACTCTGAGTTGAAATTTCCCCTACTTAACCATTTATTCATTGCTCATACTCAAGTATAATAAAAATCAGAATATTAAACAATAATAAGAGCTACATAAAACCATTATAAAAACCGCACTCAAGAAGCAACAAGGCATACAAGTATTGATATTGTCCTCAGTTAAAGACAGCACATGGAAAAATGCAAAGTGATCAATACAAATAAAAGACGAAATATAACGCCTGGAAGAATTAGCTGTAAGCACTAAATTTTGTAGATAGTGCCACAGAGAATTTATTGGTGCTCTAAGCTATTGTAGAAAATCATCCCTCCACGGAATCCAGAGTGTCCAGAAGACACTCTTGTTCTGCCTTCCTCATTTTAGAAAGAGGCAAAAACTATTAACGGCCATAGTTTATAGAGGATAAAATTATAGTAAATTAAAAATAACAGGTATGGCTAAATGAGGGAGAAAACTAGGTACTAGGCTTCTATATTATATGAGACTTTTTCAGGGTCTGCCTAACTGGGAACACCTTTCCTCTTTGAATTGGCTAACATTCTGATTCTTCTAATTACAAAGGTGTAGAACTATTAAAACAGTAATAGAGAGTAATCATGGGTTTCATCACCTATTCTTTATTCCCTTTGATATTTAAATATCAAAATCTTGTTCAGCAATATGCCTTCATTATTTTGAGCTTTTGGCCTGAGTATGGTCCCTGGCTCTGGCAGAGAGTGCTCTTTGGGGAAACAGCCCTAGTGGGTAATTTCCAGGCTATAGTTAAAACCAGCAGTCCTAAAAAGAGGTATGTTCTATCACCTTGCTCAGAGCACAGGAAGGATAGATTACGGATCCACTGATTAAGGTTTAATTATATCCACTGACCTCAGTGAAATCCCATTAAAACTTTCTTTCTTTCTTTCTTTCTTTCTTTCTTTCTTTCTTTCTTTTTTTAAGATTTTTATTTATTTATTTGACAGACAGAGATCACAATAGGCAGAGAGGCAGGCAGAGAGAGAGGAGGAAGCAGGCTCCCTGCTGAGCAGAGAGCCCGATGCGGGGCTCAATCCCAGGACCCTGAGATCATGACCTGAGCCGAAGGCAGAGGCTTTAACCCACTGAGCCACCCAGGCGCCCCTAAAACTTTCTTTTGATTCAAAACAGTCCTATCAAATGATAAGTAAGTAAGACTCCTATACCAAAGCTACAAATCAGGCATCTGCACATGTTGCTCTTGTTTCATTAGCAGAGAAGGTTATCTCAAAGGAAAGGGAACAATGACTTTGGTTGGTATGCCTTATTTAAGAAGCCCTAATTTAGGGGAATGCCTGAGTGGCTCAGCTGGTTAAGTGTCCAGCCTTGGCTCAGGTCATGATCTCAGGGTCCTGGGATTGAACCATGGGTCCTTGCTCAGTGGGATGTCTGCTTGCCTCTCTCCCTTTCCTTTTGCACCCCCACTCCAACTCATGCTCACATGCACACTTTCTCTTTCTCGTTCTCTCAAATAAATAAAATCTTTAAAAAAAAAAAAAAAAAAAAAAGTCATGCTTAGCTCATCCACCAAGAAAGAAAAATCAGTATGTAGCTGGGCCAAGGGTTCAGATCTCACTTGAAGAATTTTTCCCAAGTATTCCTCTAAGTAGCTTTTTCTTTAAGTTACCACATTTTATCAAAAGATTACATAGATCCTTTTAGATAGCTACTATGTAAGAGAAAACAATCAGAAACCGAACCATAAAGTTATGAAGTGAATCAAACAACCAGCAAGAGGATCAAATGCTGGGAAGCAGCGGTGTCCATATTCAAATCCAGCCCCACAAGCTACAGTGTTCCTCTTACCCCTGGTCATTTACTCACTGGTCATACTAAAGTACTGATAGAGGCTGCCTCCTAGCTCATGTGTGATCATATGTCTAACGACAGCTTTTGACAGCTTTTGAATGAAGTTAGGAACAGAACCACTATTTTAACATGACAGTCTCAGCAAGGCAGAATGATACTCCCAAAGAAAATCAGCTTATCGGTGACAGAGGGAGAACTGACTGTACTCACAGGGTCCAATTTTTTTGTTTTCTTGCATTGTCCCCAAACTTTGCAAACCATTTCCTCTTCTGCCGTGATATCTTACGCTTTACCATGTAAGTTGATATGATGAGTTAAGTAGTGAAAGTGGATTTCAGATTCAGACTGGAAAGCTACAAGTTCTTGAGGAAGATTTTTAAATGTAGTAAATTTATATATTACATTTGTAATTATTCTGTTCTGTGTAACACAGCAGTCAGTGAATGTTAGCTGAAAATGTAAAAAAGAGAACACTATTTATGTAAGAAGAAAGCAATAAAATATAGGCAAGATTCCTAGGTTTGAATCCTGGTTCTGATGTTTTTAACTAAATGGCCTTGGGCAAGAAGTCATTTAATCATTCAATAAACTATTTCTTGTGCATCTATTACGTGCTGGGTAAAGAACACTAAATGATACTAATAATATTATTAATACTAATGATTTTTCTTCCTAAGATTTTATTCATTTATTTGACAGGCAGAGATCACAAGTAGGCAGGGAGGCAGGTGGGGTGGGGGAAGCAGGCTCCCCGCTGTGCAGAGAGCCCGATGCGGGGCTCGATCCCAAGACCCTGGGATCATGACCCGAGCCACAGGCAGAGGCTTTAACCCACTGAGCCACCCAGGCGCCCCGATACTAATGATTTTTTAAATCCCTACTGTTACAGATCTCTCAGCCTACTGCAAGGGAGACAAACAAATTAGGACATTATCAGCAGTATGCCAGACAGTAGTAAGAAGAAAAATAAGCTTAAAGGGGTACAAAGATTATGGGAGGAGGGAGTAGGAAAAAGTTGTTTCCATATTATTTTAAATAGAGTATCTATCTCTTTGATAATTTATATTCACCTTTGATAACCCAAATATACTATTGTATGATTATATTATTATAAGAGATTAAGAGTTTTCTTTATTTTATAATATTTTTCCATAATGAAAAAAAGATAGGAGAAAAACTAAGAAGGAATATTTTTTAAAAAAGGATCCCCTAAACAATTACAAATCCAGTACATTAGACAAAAAGCTCATAGTTAACCTTAGAAATCACTATATACATCGCTATATACAAAAGCTATATACTTTTACCTTTAACTCGTCCTCCTCTAGAAGATCTTTTCCAATACTCTCTTACCCAATTCTACATGTGCCCAAAATACCTATTAATTCTCAAAGAAAAAGGGCTATTAATAATATACTTGAAAGCTGTTACACATCTCCAACTTACAAATGGATTCTACATTGATGGTTTAAAACCTAAAATACCTTTTAGGAGAGAAAAAATATTATATGATGTTGAAGGACCTCAATCCAAACAACAAATGTCTATTAAATTCACTAAAGACCCATGGCTTTCAACTCAAAGCATCCACCAGATTCAGCTATGGGGATTTTTAAAATTCAAACACTTATAACCCCTTACCAGAGATCATTATCTTACTGGTCTGGGTGAGGCCAGGGTTCTGTACTTTTAAAGCCCCACAGGGTTGAGGACAGCTTCTGGAGACTCTTAGCTCCAAAAGACAGATCACATCTGTCTTATTTTACTTCTTTAACCACAGCACAGAGCGCAGCACGAATAGAGCCTAAACATGCCATTAACTTCCCCAGCCTTCTTTACAGTTACGGCTAGCCACAGAATATAAAGGAAGTTTTCAGATGGATTTAAGGAAAGTTTTTCCTCCCAAACAGAGGAAGGTGGGTGAGCCACCTTCTTGTACTATCTCCTTTCTTCCTATCCTTGGAGAGAACATGCCTGGAGTAAGCACTTGTGAACACTCTCCCACTAAGGCCAGTAGGACAGAAGGATAGGAAGAGCAGGGGACCTCATGACACTGCTGAGCAGTTATACCAACCCTGGGACCCCAACCTCTGAATCCCTCAAGTGCCAAACACCTATATGGAACAGAGCCTTTTGTAGAATTTTCTACTATGTATTTACTATTATAAACACTGAATAAATATGGAAAAGGTAAAAGAGATGGTTAAGAAAAAAATCCCAAAGTTTCAAAAGTCCTGCAATAGAATTTGGTTCTTAATAATCATAAAAACAGGTAGGTGTGCCCTCAATTTCTTTCTAACTCCCCAATTAGGGTGCAAGCTCCCCTTCACAACTTACACAGTAGACAGGATCATTCTAAATCCTCAAGAATCTTAAAAGTAATTCCACAAATCTCATAGCAGACTGGCACCTACTTAATCCACCGTAATCAGGGAGATGAGTCCAAAAGGAAATAGCACACTAGGGGGTCAACCTTCTGCCTCTGATCCCAGCCCCACCGTGCTCATTTTATGTATCACTCCTCTTCTCCTTCCTCCTCCATTTGAAAAAGGGGTTGATAGAGGGCAGAAGGCATCCAATTATCTATGAACTGACACTATCACAGAAATGGCAAGAAATAAAATGAATAAAGTGCCCTGGACAAGGCCCAGCATATCATGAACAATCAATCTCACCAATCATTACTATCAAACTCATATGAAAGTAGAATTTTTTTTAAGATTTTATTTATTTATTTGACAGACAGAGATTACAAGTAGGCAGAGAGGAAGGCAGAGAGAGAGGAAGGGAAGCAGGCTCCCTGCTGAGCAGAGAGCCCGATGCGGGGCTCGATCCCAGGACCCTGGGATCATGACCTGAGCCGAAGGCAGAGGCTTAACCCACTGAGCCACCCAGGCGCCCCTGAAAGTAGAATAATTTAAAAACAACAAAAAAAAATTGTTAAATAATTTTTAAAAAATAATTTAAAAAATAATTTTTTTCTCAGTAGAGTATGTAAGTTATTCAAATAAGTCAATTTACTTTTTCTTTTTTTTCAAAGATTTTATTTATTTGAGAGAGAGAACCTGAGTGAGAGAAAGAAAGTGAGTAAGAGAGAGAGCACAAGCTGAGGGCAGAGACAGAGGGAGAAGCAGACTCCCTGCAGGGATCCTGATGCAGGGACTTGATTCCATGATACCTGGTATCATAACTTGAGCTGAAGGCAGATGCTTAACCAACTGAGCCACCCAGGAGCCGGCCAACTTACTTTTCCTTAAAGTACTGACTTAAACTAAAGCCTCAAAAACAGCCTCAAAAATCAGGAAGCATTGATTTCAGTTTAGCAACAAAACATTAGGTCATAAACCGTGTAACACAAATCCCAAAATTCGGCAAATTTAAGTTAGCAATAAATAAAATCAGGCTCCCTAGCTCTGAGGGCTTGAGGTCCAGATATCTCCCCTGCAGACACAATATTTACTAATCAAATGGCTTTCTACTATACAACTTGGCATCTCAGATTTTCTGAATCCCACAATTCAATACTTTATCAGAATAAAATGAGGATATAATATGAATATTTTCTTTCTTAATACCTCTTCCACATATATAAATACTAACTCCCCAGTCAGAGTACAAGCTCCAAAGGACTTAACTTCATATGATTTTGTTTCTCTACCTGGTATTTTATACTCTATGTTATACCACCAGTGACCAGGAAATAGAAACAAAGTAGAGGTAAAAAGAGAAAATGAGAATATAAAATCTCTGTGCTCCTAAAGTTCATATTATATAGGCCACATCAGACATTCAAAACTAGAATGCAGGACTATTAGTCTACATTTCCTTTTCTTCACATGCTTTAAGAATACAGAAATTCTGTGATCTAAAGCATATTAAAATATAACATAGGGACTCACCACGGAAATGATTCCTGATTGTTTTAAAAAAGACTGCCCAAGATTCAAGATTTTTTTGGAAGGGTGCTAACTGATTTAAAAATAAAAAATCCAATTCTAGAAAAGTATTAAAATATAAAATGGAATGAAGCTATACCACAGCTCTTGTATGTAAGACAATTTAATAATTGAAATCCACTCCAGATTAAAGGGAAATTCGTTTCAAAATTCTCTTTTTAAACTTGTTCAAACACTTAAGGATTCAAATGTCAGAAAGCTTTAAACTTATATTATGAAACGCTCCTAAAGTTCATGAGAGAACATTCCCAGCTCTGCAGTATAATTTTTCAACTTTTTGGCATATCATCTTAATAGATTATCACTTAAAATAAAATTAATGCAAAATAAGAGGTATCATTTTGGAGCCCCCAACTATTACCTTTCCTTCCAAAAAGATAACATGATTTATCGTGCCACAGATAAGTCTCTCATACTGCACACGTGGTCATAAATACACTACTTTTCATGGTGTAGGCTAGATATCACTGTCCCCAACACAATGATTCTTTTCTACTCAAGAAAATCAGTACAGTAAATAACTTTTCTTCCCTTCGAGACAATCACAGTGCTTGAGGCTGCTGCGACACAAAAACAAAATACCTTCACAAATGTCTCCAAACAGTCAAGCTGAAAATCTAAGCCAAAGTTTCATTTAACAGCCTGTCAGTTTTTTGATGTGAAGCTAATGAATGCAGTGGCAAACAAATCCATCAAACCTAACATCAAAACAACTGCACTTCATCCTACCAAACAGAAAAATGAAATACAACCTTCAGGCCAGCTCTTTGATCCAGCCTAGCCAGGAAGCAGACCTGTGAGTGCCATCACAGCTGCTGCACCGAAGTAATCATGGACTTCATTCCACCACAGAAGGAAAGAAGGCTCCAGAAATGGAAAACATTCATCTCAAATATTCATCAATATCTTATTTCAATTGCTAAAGTGTTGCATAGTTTTACATCTCTACCAGAAAAAAAATACAGCATTTCATTCTAGATTACTCAAGTTCAAAACTATAAAGATGCCTAAAATAAATAACTAGATAGTATGTTCTATTCATACTACAGTTTTGAAAATGGAGGTTTATTAAAAGCCCTTCTGTTCTTTATGAAAGCTCCTTGAAGACAAAGAAAACACATCTTTCTTCTTTGTAAAAACACAGGCACAATTCCTGTTGCAAAGGAGGAACTCACTGAGCACTCTCTGAAGCTGAACTCTGCCTAACTCAGTAGGCAAATGGGCACGTAGCTATCTAGAACATTCCTCTCAATTTTTCTTCAGTGAAAACTTTACCTCTGATCAATGTAATGGGGGAAATTACATAACCCCCTTCTTAGGTAGGTGAGTTCTCTTAAAGGCAAGGCCTTTCTGTTCTAGAGTATAATTTTCTGAATAAAAATCACCAATTCCAATATTACCCGTGACCCTGGGGTTATCTTTTCAAACCCAATGTTTTGGGTTTTGTTTTGTTTTTTGTTTTGTTTTAAACAAAAAACTGAGTTTTGGAGGAGGAGGGGCAAGATGGCAGAGAAGTAGGAGACCCTGTTTCAACCGGTCCCCTAAAGTGAGCTAATTATCTACCAGAACACTCTGAACACCCATGAAATCAGCCTGAGATGTAAGATTATACACTTCTGGATCTCTATGGGGGCAGAAGATATCAGTGGAGAGGTAAAGCGGAGTGGGAATGCTCGGACTGATGTCGGAGGATAAACAGAAGGGTGAAGGAGCCACCCACTGGAAAGTAACACCCCAATAAAAAAGTTCTCTGTGGTTGGGGACCAGCATTAACTTGAAGTCTGGTTGAAGGTACTCAAAAAGAGCAAAAGAGCTTAAGGGGCAACTGGTAGAATCAGGCAGTCAGGGGCCTAAGCCTACAGACCCAGGATGACCACTGCCGGCGACCACCTGTGCCAGAGAGTGTGGCAGAGCCTCCATGGTCCCTGAGCGCACCACCCCTGGGCTGGAAACACTCCCACCCTCGTGTGAGACAGTCTGGTATGGGCACCAGCCAGCACTCGCTAGGTCCGCACCCTTCTGCACTCCCCTGAACTCACCAAACTGTGAGGGGGTTGTGTGTGCACTCCCCCCAAACCTAAGGGAGCTTGGTGTGTGCACTAGCCAGCTGTCTCTAGGACCAGCTGAGGATCTGGTCGGTCCCAGTCTGCACTTGAGAGAACCCGCTAATCTCTGGTCCGGATCCCTAGGCAGTGGCAGCCTTCTGCGACCTGCCCAACAATGATGTCTGGAGCCCAGAGAACAGTCCCAGCAAAGGCAGACACAGGAAGCAGGCTCCCTGGACCAATACTGCTCGAGGTTTTAGTGGCACGGGAGTGCAGAGACAACGGGCACCTCCTGTGACCACTGAGATTGTGGCTGGGGGCGCTCACCGCCTGTGGGAGGTTGTGCAGTTCAGCAGACATTGCAGAGGGGGCATCTGTGTGTTCTGGACCACCGAGAGGGGAGCAGACTGAGGCTCCCCTCTGAGGCGGAGGTCTGGGTGCAGTATGCTTTCCACTAAACCTCAAAAAGCCACCAAAGAACAAAAACCTCTACAGAATAAAAGCCTGAAAAACTGGTTTCCACAGAGCCCAGCCACTTGATAGGGGGCAGGACAACTCAACCCAAGCAAGACTGACTGAAAAACAATGTGGCAGGCCCCTCCTCCAGAAAGCAGGCCAAAAGAACAAGAGGACAACCTCCCCAGGGTCCCCATAAAACAGTAAAATCCTAACATGAGGGGAAAATAATATATTAAGCATCTGGTATTGTCCTAAAACCTGTATATTTCATAGGTACAACTTTTTTTTTAATTTGTTCTCACAATCCTTGTTCTTTTTAACTTTTTTAACCTACTTACCATTACAACTAGAGGTTTAATACAACATATTCCATAATAACCTTTTAACTTGAACTTTTTTCTTACATAGACCTGTTTTTCTTTTCTATTTTTTTAATATACATATAGATATAAGCTTCAAGGCAACCCTCTTTCCCTAATCAATACTACCCCTATACATAAATCAGTTTTAATTTCCCTTTATCTTGGTAAAGTTGAGTCCTTTAACAAAGATACCAAGATACACCAAGAAGAATCAAAATAACCTTCCTCACCCACCTCAAGGATTTATAACCACCCTCCCATCTTCTTCTTCTGTTAGTGTTTCTGTGTATTTGTTTTTGCTAGTATTATAGAAATCTTATCCTTGGGATTCATTTGGGCTGGGTTCTGTTTTTTTTTTTCCTTGTCATTTACATTTGTTGGTCTTTTTGTTTGTCCATTTTGTTTATATACCTCATAAATCTTACTTTTAGGGCTCATTCTGCTGTGTTTTCTCTTTTCTCTCTCTCTCTCTTTTTCTCTTTTTTCTTTCTTTTTGTTGGTGACTTCCAATTGCTCCTAAACGTTCCAGGGTGCACCCTGCCTGGATCATGGTTGATATATTCAGCTATACATCCCTTCAACCACCTCTCACCAAAATGAATAGGAGGAAGAACACCCAACAGAGGGAAAATTCAGAGACTGTGCCCTCTCCATCAGAACTATTGAATATGGACATAAATAGTATGTCGGAAAGGGAATACAGGGTAACAATTATCCGGGCAATGGCTAGGTTGGAGAAAACCATAGTGACAACATAGAATCTCAAAGGGCAGAAGTGAGAACTGCCCAGGAAAAAGTTAAAAATGTAATAAATGAGACCCAATCTAATCTAAATACTCTAACAGCTAGGGTAACTGAGGCAGAAGATGGAATTAATGATCTAGAGGACAAAATGATAGAGAAAAAGGATCAGGAGGAGGCATGGAACAAATAGCTTAGAAGCCATGAAAACAGAACTAGGGAAATAAATGATGCCATGAAACATTCCAACGTCAAAATTATTGGGATCCCTGAGGGGCTGGAAAAAGACAGAACTAGAAGATAATAGCTGAACAACTACTGGATGAAAATTTTCCCAGTCTGAGAAATGGATCAAGCGTTCGTGTCCTAGAGGCAGAAAGAACACCGACCAAGAACACCTGCCTCAAGGCACCGAATTATGAATCTCATGAATCATAATTTTGACAGGAGCTTCTGAGGGCAGCTAGGAGGAAGAGATTCCTTATGTACAGAGGAAGGTCCATCAGAATAACATCAGACCTGTCCACAGAAACCTGGCAAGCCAGAAAGGGCTGGAAAGACATATTCAGGACACTAAATGAGAAGAACATGCAGCCAAGAATACTTTATCCAGCAAGGCTGACATTCAAAATGGATGAAGAAATAAAGAGCTTCCAAGACTGGCAAGGTTTAAAAGAGTATGTGACCACCAAGCTGGTACTAAAGAAATATTAAGGGGGGGTTCTATAAAAGAAGGAAGAACCCAAGCGTGACATAGACCAGAAATTTACAGAGACAATCTATACAAACAAGGACTTCACAGGCAACATGATGTCAATAAAAACGTATCTTTCAATAATCACTCTCAACGTGAAAAGCCTAAATGCTCCCATAAAATGGCAGAGGGTTGCAGATTGGATAAAATGACAGAACCCATCCATATGCTGTCTACAAGAGACACATTGGGAACCTAAAGCTACATCCACACTGAAAGTGAAGGGATGGAAAAGCATCTTTCATGCCAATGGGCCTCCAAAGAAACCTGGGATAGCGATTCTCATATCAGATAAATTAGATTTTAAACTAAAGACTGTAGTCGGAGATACAGAAGGATACCGCATCATTCTTAAAGGGTCTATCCACCAAGAAGATCTAACAATTGTAAATATTTATGCCCCTAGTATGGGAGCAGCCAACTACATAAGACAACTGTTAATCAAGATAAAGAGCCATAGTGATATGACTATATTAACAGTAGGGATTTTTTTTTTTTAAACAGTAGGGAATCTTTACACACCACTCTCAGTAACAGACAGATCATCCAAGCAGAAAATCAATCAAGAAACAAGAGCATTGGGCGCCTGTATAGCTCAGTGGGTTAAGCCTCTGCCTTCAGCTCAGGTCATGATCCCGGGGTCCTGGGATCGAGTCCTGCATCGGGCTCTCTGCTCATCAGAGAGCCTGCTTCCCCCTCTCTCTCTGCCTGCCTCTCTGCCTACTTGTGATTTCTCTGTGTGTGTGTGTCAAATAAATAAATAAAATCTTCAAAAAAAAAAAAAAAAAAGAAAGAAAGAAATAAAGAAACAAGAGCTTTGAATGACTCTTAGACCGGATGGACCTCATAAATATATACAGAATGTTCCACTCTAAAACAACGGAATACTCATTCTTCTCAAGCACACATGGAACTTTCTCCAGAATAGAGCACATACTGGATCACATATCAAGGCTCAACTGATACCAAAAGATTGAGATTATTCCCTGCATATTCTGAAATCACAATGTTTTGAAACTGGAAATCAACCACAAGAGAAAGTTTGGAAGGAATTCAACCACAAGAGAAAGTTTGGAAGGAATTCAAACACTTGGAAGCTAAAAAGACCATCCTGCTTAAGAATGTTTAGATCATGATATGGTGAATGCTGTGAACTGTGTAAGTCCGACGATTCACAGACCTGTATCCCTGGGGCAAATAATACATTACATGTTAATAAAAATAAATAACAAAAAGAAGAAATGAAAAAGGAAAAAAAAAGAATGTTTGGAACAACCAGGAAATCAAAGAAGAACTTAAAACAATTCATGGAAACCAATGACAATGAAGACACATTAGTCCAAAACCCATGGGATACAGCAAAGGGGGTCCTCAGCAGGAAATACACAGCCATCCAAGTCTGACTCAGAAAACTGAAAAATTCAGAATACACCAGCTCTCTTTACACCTTAAAGAACTGGAAAACCAACAAAAAATTAAGCCAACGCCACGCACAGAAGGAAAATAATCAAGATTAGAACAGAAATCAATGAGATAGAAACCAGAGATACAGTAGAACACATCAACGAAACTAGAAGCTGGTTTTTTTGAAAGAATCAATAAGATCGATAAACTGCTGGCCAAACTAATCCAAAAGAGGAGAGAGAGGACCCAAATTAATAAAATTATGATGAAAGGGGAGAGATCACGACTAACACGAAGGAAATAGAAACAGTTATCAGAAATTATTATCAATAACTATATGCCAGTGAGTTAAGCAACCTAGATGAAATGGATGGATTCCTGGAAACCTATTAACTTCCAAGACTGAAAGAGGAAGAAATTGACAACCTGAATAGACCAATATCTAGTAATGAGATTGAAGCAGTGATCAAAAACCTCCCAAAAAACAAGAGCGCGGGACCTGATGCATTCCCTGGGGAATTCTACCAAACACTCAAAGAAGAAATAATACCTATTCTCCTGAAGCTATTTCAAGAATAGAAACAGAAGGAAAGCTTCCGGACTCTTTCTATGAGGCCAGCATTACAGTAATCCCCAAACTAGGCAAAGACCCCATCAAAAAGGAGAATTTCAGACCAATGTCCCTGATGAATATGGATACCAAGATTCTCAACAAGATCCTAGCTGATAGGATCTAACAGTACATTAAAAAGATTATCCACCATGACCAGGTGGGATTTATCCCTTGGATGCAAGTGTGGTTCAATATTCACAAATAAGTCAATATGATAGAACAAATCAATAAGAGAAGAGACAAGAACCTCATGGTCCTTTGAATTGATGCAGAAAAAACATTTGACAAGATACAGCATCTGTTCCTGATTAAAATGCTTCAAAGTATAGGGATAGAGGGAACATTCCTCAACTTCATAAAATCTATCTATGAAAATCCCACAGCGAATATCATTCTCAATGGCAAAAAGCTGGCAGATATCCAAGATCTATAGAGAACTTCTCAAACTCAACACCCAAAAAACAAATAATCAAGTTAAAAAATGGACAGAAGACATGAACAGACACTTCTCCAAAGAAGACATACAAATGGCTAACAGACACATGAAAAAATGTTCATCATCATTAGCCATCAGGGAGATTCAAATCAAAACCACATTGAGATACCACCTGACACCAGTTAGAATGGCCAAAATTAACAAGACAATAAACAACAAGTGTTGGAGAGGATGTGGAGAAAGGGGAACCCTCTTACACTGCTGGTGGGAATGCAAGCCGGTGCAGCCACTTTGGAAAACAGTGTGGAGATTCCTCAAAAAATTAAAAATACAGCAAGCCTATGACCCTGCAATTCCACTACTGGGTACTTACCTCAAAGACACAGATGCAGTGAACAGAAGGGCCACCTGTACCCCAATGTTTGTAGCAGCAATGGCCATAGTCGCCAAACTGTGGGAAGAACCAAGATGCCCTTCAACAGACAAATGGATAAAGAAGATATGGTCCATATATACAATGGAGTATTATGCCTCCATCAGAAAGGATGAATATCCAACTTTTATATCAACATGTATAGGACTGGAGGAGATTATGCTGAGTGAAATAAATCAAGCAGAGAGAGTCAATTATCATATGGTTTCACTTACTTGTGGAGCATAAGGAATAACACAGAGGACACTGAGTGAAGGAGAGGAGAAGTGAGTTGGGGGAAATCAGAGGGGAAGACAGACCATGAGAGACTGTGGACTCTGAGAAACCAACTGAGGGTTTTGGAGGGGAGGGGGGTGGATGGTTGGGAGGGCCTGGTGGTGGGTATTAAGGAGGGCACGTATTGCATGGAGCACTGGGTGTCGTGCATAAACAATGAAGCTTGGAACATTGAAAAAATAAAATAAATTTTTTTAAAAGTAGGGCTTTGTAAAGCTCTTTTCTAAGTCATCAAATTAAGAAATATTGGTTTGTAATATACAAAATATAACCAGTACAGACCCACATGCTATACCACATTAATTCTGTCCCACAAAGAGACTCTGTCTTGGAAGCTTTTATGTATTCTTACCCATGTGACAAGTAAAGGAGATCTCATTTCCCCTAGTCCTTCAACTATGAAAAAACCATGCCATTATTTTTTAAATTATCTGCCCCCCTCAAAAGCACAACTCATCCCTTGTGAATAATAACTATTTCTTTTTTTTAATTAGAGGCTTAAAATATATTTTTTCAAGTACATGTGTTTGTAGGTACCCTAATCTCAAATAACCATAAAAACATAAAGTCATAAAACTTTGGGTACTTGAAGGGGAAATATTTATAGATAGATAGGACTTACAGGACCCCTCAGATGCTACTATACACAAATATAAAACTAGCCCTGAGTATAATAATAGCTATCATTTAGAATAAACTAGATAAAGCAAAGAATTCAGTAGGCAAAACTTCGTTAGTTTAAGAATTAACTTAGGCATCCTCAAAGCTAAAAGTTTATTTGGTTTTTTCTTTTTTTTTTTTTTTTTAAGATTTTTTAATTAGTTGACAGACAGATCACAAGTAGGCAGAGAGGCAGGCAGAGAGAGAGGAGGAGGAGGCAGGCTCCCTGCTGAGCAGAGAGCCCGATGTGAGGCTCGATCCCAGGACCCTGGGATCATGACCTGAGCCAAAGGCAGAGGCTTTAACCCACTGAGCCACCCAGGCACCCGTTTGGTTTTTTCTAGGATTTATTTGTTTGTCAGAGAGAGAGAGAGAGACAGAGAGAGCAAAAGCAGGGGGGGAGCAGCAAGCAGAAGGAGAAGCAGACTCCCCGCTGAGCAAGGCGCCTAATGTGGGACTCCATCCCAGGACCCTAGGATCATGACGAAGGCAGATACTTAACTGACTGAGCCACCCAGGCATCCCAAAGCTAAAAGTCTTCTAGGTACAGTTCATAACTAATCCATTATACATTTGTTCCCAGCAAAACACAAAAATTAACTGTCCAACTCACAAATTTTCCCAAGATTAAAAACTACACACACACATGCATGCACACATCCACACAATACAGTATTCATATTGCTGTGTAAAGAAATAGACTTGGAGATCAATAAAAATGTGTCAAAAAAATTACAAAGACACCAAAATATGCACAAAAATGCCATCATAGCACCCTACAATATAAGAGAACTTATTTAATGAGACTAATCAAGAAAATATTAAAATTGAGGGATATAAAAAATAAAATAAAATAAAATTGAGGGATATGATTTAAAAAAGCATAAGTATGTTTTAGTGAGACATTCAAAACTGTAGCCATTATAAATTTAGTTTCCAGTTCCTGTATAAAATAACTGAAATCAGTTACATCTACTCACAGAAGACTCTTAATATATCACCATGTCAATTATTGACTGGAACTCTCTGTGGTAGAGAATATACTGCCCTAACCTTCCCATCCCCACCAACAAAGATATCCATGTCTCAATCCCTGCAATTTGTGAATATGTCATCTTATATGACAAAAGGGATTTTGCTTGCTCTGAAATGTAGGAGACCACATGGAAAGACCTGAGAGATACCTCTAGGAGCAAAGACCTAGATAACAGGCAGCAAGAAAATGGGAACTCAGTCCTACAACCTCAAGAAACTGCATTCAGTCAACAACCTGACTGAGCAAGGAAATGGATTCTTCAACAGCATCTTCAGTAAGAAATGCAGCCCCGCAAAAATTCTGATTTTTGCTTGGTGAGACTAATATCAAACTTATAACCTATAGAACCATGGTAAGTGAATATTGTTTTAAACCAGTACTTTTATGGTAGTTTGCTCCAATAGCAATAGAAAACAAATACATTCTCAGAGGAGGAGAACCACATCATCAAAAGTAAGGGAAAGGTAAAGGCAACACCTAAAAACATCTCAAACACATGCAATTAAAACAATTTTTAACCAACTAGCCAAAACTGCATCATAGTCATTGAACAATTTTGTACCTAGCAAAATACCAGAACCAAGACAGTCATATTCTTTAACTAAATTGAATGATATAAATCAACACAGCATGAGTGGATATCCACATACCTAAGATTTTTTTCCCCTCATAATGTCTATGGGGTGGAGAGGTATTTCTAATTTATATAGGAAGAAACTAACAAAATAAATAAATGACTGTCCTAATGATATGTGGTTAGCTAGAAGAAAAATGGGACCTTAGACCCCTGCCTCCTCCACTATGGTGTTCTACTTCTTAGACCCACAATCCTAGGCTCTGTCAGCTGTGATTTCAGAAAGGACCACTACCCAACCTCCCTCCCTTGGTCATACCCCAGTCCCATTCCACAAGCACAAAGAAATGTGGAATCCCACCAAGAACATTTTAGCTTTGGGGAGAAGCTATTCTCCCCAGGGTACCAATACCATGAACTAGATCTGAAACCCACAGTAAACAAGCACCAATTTTTCTGGTAACTGAACAGCTGTGATAGCTGACTTCTATGTCAATGATTAAAGATGCAAACCATAAAATAACACACCTTGCTAGAACTATGGGTCTATGCCTCCATTTCAATGCAGATACAAGCATTACCTTTCTGTGAAAGCACTAAGTAACTGGCCAAGACACATACTCTGAGTTTTCTATTTTTTTATTAGGTTTATTATAATATGAAGAATGTGTAATGGGAAGAAGTAGTTCAGTTCTGTTCCTTTCTAAATTACCCCTCATAAACAGAAATTACTCAGAACAGAAAAAGTGTTCTAATAGCAAGAGGTTTCTTTTTTTCGCAAGTTCACACAAATGCTTCCTAGGCTGTCAAAGGGCTATAGTTTCTTTTTAATATACTATGTAATTCTCTAAATACACATCTAAACTAAACCTAGTGTTCTCTTCCCTGAATATATTTCTATCCAAGTTCACCCAGTGGTTCTATATGCAAGTTTTATCAATGTAGAATGAATAATACTCATACTGTGGCCGAGAGACAGCCATATAAGTTGTATGTGTCACGTTCCACTAAATCTGTGTCAATTTTACATACTCTGTAAAATATACAGTTTCATTTAGAAGCTCCCCTCTGCCAGCCTGTACTTCTGC
This sequence comes from Enhydra lutris kenyoni, assembly GCF_002288905.1. NCBI lineage: Eukaryota > Metazoa > Chordata > Mammalia > Carnivora > Mustelidae > Enhydra > Enhydra lutris. Next base: position 2,311,567 of record NW_019154131.1, on the reverse strand, counting down.
CTTCAAAGCCACAGGAAAGAAAGCAACCTAATGGAAGCTACCACCTCTTTGAAGATGTCTTCTATTTAACACCACAGGGGGAGATTAATTAAATTAAATAGAAGTTATGCCCTGTGAATGAAAATACACAGTGTGTGAACTAAATTAAATATAACTGAGCAGGAGATGCAAAATTTTATACCAAATTTAACATAAAGATATATTTCTTGTTAAAGTATATTCTATATTACTTTCAAGAAATTCATGTTTGTACTAAAGGCAATTTTAATCATTTCTTCTTACCATCCTCCCTCAACCTCTTACTACAGTTTTAACAGAAACTCTCCTCTGTAAGTAGTTGTTTTCTAAGCCATGGACTAAACTCAATTTGGACAGAGCCAAGTCTACCTAACGTGGAGCCACAGGGAGCCACTAAAAAATCTCACAAAAATACAATTGTTAGCTTTAAGAAAGAAAGCAAATATCAGCTGCATAAAAATTACCTCTGCTCCACATTAATCTCAAAACAGAGAACTATAGCTACAAATGATAATATAGCCCATATAAAATAAATATACCTGGTCTGAAATAAATTATCATGATAAGAAGCACACAACATCAATGAAGGAAAAAAACTGCTGCATGTGATCTTAGGTTTCCTGCTACAATAACCAGAATACACATTTAATTTATGCTTTATTTTTGAGGCATAACTTACCAATTTAGCAACTTTCCCATAGTCAATCCATCGAACTGTAGCAAAATTTGTAGATTCTGCACAGTTGAAACCATGATTAAACCCAGCATGGTAGCCATATGGAAAAGTGATCATAAATTCTCCAGCCTCCTGAGTGATCTGTAGAGTAGAAAACATATAATATTTTCTAATTATAAGACTTTCTAAGTTGCAAATACAATTAAAATATATTTCCAATAAAGAAAAGAAAAAAATGCCATGATATCAGAGCTATCTAATATAAAAGAAGTAGCCCCAGATCTTTACCCAATCCATTAACAGTTAATCGGGAAACATTAAATGTTAATCAGGAAACATTAAAGACTTTTCTAAACAGGGTATGACCCTGTTTACAGCAATGTTGTTCAATCATTCAATCCATAATCAAAGATATTATATTTTATATGAAGATGTTTTTAAGTTATCCAAGTAAATTTGTTTTAGCACTCAACCTGCATATTTTAATACTTTAAAAATTCATATTACTGTAGTTCTGTAATGGGACCTATTTTGACTCTTTTTTTTTTTTGAAGTTATAGCTATAGAAACTCTAATAATGCACCCTCAACAGGGTTTACTATGAATTTTGTTGCTAAAGAGTTGGGAGTATTCACCAAATTATTCTTTCATAATACTCAGAAAATATACAATTAACTATATTACATTTAATAGTAAAATTTCTATCAAAGAACTCAAATATGTATGTGTGAGTGCATCTTTAAATATAATTAAAGAAACTTGGGTAAACCAGTCAGAGCTTAAAAGCAAACATGAGAAATACATTTATTCTATTCCTATTTTTTAGGTTAAAGAAATCTGGCTTTTTATAACCACCAAAACACACAAATCACACCATGAGCTATAGAAAAATAGTAATGCAAAATTTTTCTGCTCTTTTTTTAAAAATTTACCTATACTATGATGGATTATCAAATGTATTACCTATGGTTCATTTTGTCACCATGGTTCAATTCAGTCCTAAAATGCTGAGAAATGAATCTGGGAGTACGTATGTGTATGTAGACATATAGGAGACATACTGTATAAATACAGATGCACACAAGGCAATTCAGTTGCCATTTTAGGTATACAAAAATGTTGTATGTGGAAGTATTTTCTTTTACAACAAATCTGAAATTTATCTCATCGCCCTCTGGCCCGTGACAGCCCAGAAGGTGTTCTACTACAATGAGCAGCGCTCTGCTGCCACCTGGCAAGCAAAGAACGACTCCTCAGAGTTCAACATGGTTCCAGATCCATCATTCTGAGCCACATGACAACACAGCCTGGTTCTCTCCTTTCCTGGTCTAACTGAATTTCATTAATTATAACTGGGCTTGGAAACTAGGCACTTCCCTGTACTATGTGATAAAACAAAACTCAAGCTGGTCAACTATTTCTAACCCTACACATATGGGTGAAGAGGGTAGGGTTGCTGCCACTGGGATAAAGTAACTACCTTCACTGCTCCACTGAATCCCACCCACAATCCTTTTCTACTCTACCTAGAAAACTCTGTTCTTGCCATGTTGAAAAAGAGTACCTGTTCCCATTGAAAGGGACTCTAAATTTTATGCTTCTATGTAATTCCCAGAAACAGTGAGTCTCAGTTAGCCAAAATATTTTTTGGCTTATTTTATTGCCTCTGTGTAATATGTACATAAGAAAGCACAGTGACAGAAAAGAACAAGTCCCTTTTATTAAAAGACTAAACAATCATCACAATTCCATATCATAAAAGAAGTTGGAAAGGAAAGTACACATAATCTAAAAGCAGATATTATCAGTTTATTAAACATATATATACATGTATGTGTGTGTGTGTGTGTGTGTGTGTATAAAATTGCAAATACATTGAAAGAAAAAGGAAAATAATGTTACTTTGACTGTGAAATGATTGCCTAAAAAGAGGGTCAAAATGAGGAGAAAGAAGGCTATGCAAAGCCCTTTTATAGATCATCTCTTTTCATCCTCATAATAGTCCTATTAAGTGGGTATTATTATTATCATCGTTCTCCAGCTAAAGTAACTGAAGCTCAGAAAAATTATGTAATTTCCCCAAGTGACAGAAACAGGAATGAACTTGGGAAGTTTAATTCAGAAGCCTACACTACTCTGTCCCATGTTACATTATCATCATCAGAGAATAAGTTCCTCGAGGAGTACAGAGTCATCACATATTCTTCGTCAACATGGAAGGGGAAATGGCAGTATTTCGCATAAAAAACTGCAAATGTCAATCAGATGGTGAGGCACTGGTGTCTTCAGAAGCCATGAAATGTCCCAACCTCAAGAGATCAAAGGAGAACCTGTCATCTGGTGATTTACCAAGTAGTACTGAAAAGCCACAGCCCAGAAAGGGGTGCAGGGCACCTGCCTCCTTCTCCCCAGAGCTTGAAAAGGAGCTACAAGCTCCAAAGGCCTCCAGTCCTAGGGAAATGAACCAATCCCACACTCTGCTATTTCACATGACCCTCTCTTCAAAGACCAGCTTGATCAGTATCCCTCACCAGCCCTAAAATCATTAAGGATTTTCTGTTCTTGGGAGACTAATCCATTCATTCTCCTCTCTCTTCTAAAATTCCAACTTAAATAGAAGTGTCTAATTAAGTTAATGCCAACCACCTAAAAGAAAGACTCAATGATGATGTGTCTGAGACTGAAAAGCCCAGTGCCTAGAGGTATCTGTAAGTAAGACAGAACCTCACAGTGGCAGTGGCCCATCTGGGGGACACAGCCCCTGCCCTCTGTACCTGTGACAGTGCTGTAGTCCATCACCAGCTTCTCTCCACACATAGGCACATCCCCCACAGTATACATCTCAAAGACCTGCTTTTTGTCAAGGCTAAGACTATGCGAGTAAAACATTGGTGAGAGCATCCCTGTCACACAAGACAAATATGTCTCATCTCATGCATGAATACAGCATAGACAGTTTGTGAGTGAGCAGCCACCACCTCCAAGTTGGAGAATGACTCCTCATCCTTACAAAAATTCTACACTGAACAAAGCTGGGGGTGGGGGGATGTGCTTTCAGGGCTGGGGATTAAGAAGAGGTAAAGATTTAGTCACAAGTGAAAAACTTCTAAAGTGAAAAACAACAAATATTATGGGAAGAAAAGTCAAATTAAAAAATGAAGAAAAAAAGATGAAGAAGAGAGTATAGCTATTTATTAATATGTTCACAAGTAGCTAATTACTAAATCCTCTTCTAACTGAGATGAGCTTTTATTTATCTGGTCAAAAGCTTTTTGTCACTTTGGCTTCTTCACATAAAACTTCTCATGTTCAAAAAAAAGTTCTCATGCTCATAATAATTCTGACCCAGTAACTACCCATGGGCACAAAGAAAGAGGAACCTAGTATGTACTGAGTCTTACAGAACTTAATCTTCAGAAATATTTCAAAGAAGCAACTTCTGATTATTCAATCATCAGGCAATTTTATTCATAATGAACTCTCAATTGTTTTATGTCTGAATATGTTTAGAAGCAACATACTGGTATCATAATCATTGATTCTAACCAACCAAACTAACGATAATTGTTCTGAGTTCTTTTTTCTTAAGATTTATATTTACATAAGAGAAAGAGAGAGCATGCCTGTGCACACAAGTGAGGGGAGGGGAAGAGGGACAAGAAGACTCCCTCCTGAGTGCCTAGCCCACGGGAGGGGCTCCATCCCAGGTCTCTGAGATTATGACCTAAGCCATAGTCAGATGCTTAACTGAGCCACCCAGGTGCCTCTGTTCTGAGTTCTTTTTAAAAAATAGATCACACATACATAAACTATGTTGTTCATATAAAAGACTTTAATGTAGAAGTGCTACATCTTATTTTGTTGAATGTCCTGCATTTTATTTTTAGTATTATTATAAGTGAACTATAACCAGCATGAAATTATAGTAAATGTACCCTGAAATAAAAGTAATTTAATGGGGGGTGCCTGGGTGGCTCAGTGGGTTAAGCCTCTGCCTTCAGCTCAGGTCATGATCTCAGGGTCCTGGGATCGAGCCTCGCATCAGGCTTTCTGCTCAGCAGGGAGCCTGCTTCCCTCTCTCTCTGCCTGCCTCTCTGCTTACTTGTGATCTCTCTCTCTGTCAAATAAATAAATAAAATCTTTAAAAAAAAAAAAAAAGGTAATTTAATGGGGCACCTGGCTGGTTCAGTGGGTTAAGCCGCTGCCTTCGGCTCAGGTCATGATCTCAGGGTCCTGGGATCAAACCCCACATCGGGCTGTCTGCTCAGCAGGGAGCCTGCTTCCCCCTCTCTCTGCCTGCCTATCTGCCTACTTGTGATCTCTCTCTCTGTCAGATAAATAAATAAAATCTTAAAAAAAAAAGTCATTTCAAATTAGTACTCAGATAAATAATTGTTATATTATAAAACATGAATCTGAATTTTTCTCCCCACATCCTAAAAACCCTATTTGAAGTCAAGGATATATTAGTTTGTGTTAAATCTGTCTTACATATAAATACTATGCATACAAAATGAATGTTAAAAAATAATACTAATTTACCTTATCAAAGGGAATACCATATTTCTTCAATACTGACGGAGATATCAGTGTCATCTTGTGGCGAAGAAATGCATCACACCCTTGAGAACTGCTTGGGAAAAAACCTAAATGGAAACAATGAATATAAGTAGTGATTTGCCAATTATGATAAAATTTCAGATAGAGGGGCGCCTGGGTGGCTCAGTGGGTTAAAGCCTCTGCCTTCGGCTCAGATCATGATCCCAGAGTCCTGGGATCGAGCCCCACATCAGACTCTCTGCTCAGCCAGGAGCCTGCTTCCTCCTCTCTCTGCCTGCCTCTCTGCCTACTTGTGATCTCTGTCAAATAAATAAATAAAATCTTTAAAAAAAAAAAAAAAAATTTCAGATAGATTTTTTTAAAGCTTATGTTCTAGTATTCTCACAGAAAGACAGTTCTATGCAAACATACACCAACTCCATCAAAAAAACCCTGGTACTAAAAATTAGAGTCAGAATTCTTAAAAGCTAAAGGATACATCTTTATATCACTAAAGGCTGACCTTCCTTACAAAAAGAGCTACCAAGAATTGTTTTCACAAGATATAAAATTACTAAGCCTTACAAATTTCAACTTACAAATTTTAATTCAACCTAATATCTGGTAAATGGAGAAAATAATAAAGATGGTTAGGAAAAGTTAATACACATTTTAATATAGAAATCTCTCATTTTAAGAAAGACTCCTAGAGGTGATCGTTCCAAATGCCTGGCAAGAGAAGAAACAGCAGTTCCCCACCTTTCTGTGTTTCTTTCTGATCAATTTAATACAGTTAACTGCTACTGTAGATGATGCTGCTATTAAAGACAGGAGTGCATATATCCCTTAAATTGGTATTTTTGTGTTCTTTGGGTAAATTTCACTCATACATGGAATTTAAGAAACAAAACAAGCTAGCAAATAGGAAAAACGACAAAGAGAGGCAAACAAAGAAACAGACTCTTAAATATAGAAAGTAAACTAATGGTTACCAAAAGGGAGGTGGGTGAGGGGAATAGGTGAAATGTGTGATGGGGATTAAGAAGTGCACTTGTTGTGATGAGCACCGGTGGAAGTACTGAATCACTATATCGTACACCTGAAACTAATATTACACTGCATGTTAACTAACTGGAATTTAAATTAAAAGGTTAGCTGCTACCAATTTCCTGAACCAAATTCCCAGACAGCTCCAGTCAAATGCTTGGAAACCTGTCCCACCAGTCTGTGTGGGAGCAGTGTTTTGAGCAGTCCTTTAAAAGAGGAAGCTTAAGATGCAGCAACCCTTTTGCTCAATAGTATATCAAGGACCACAACATAGTCGTTTTTCTCCACCACTGACTTCATCCCTGCAGTTTTTGTCTGAGACAGACTCATTAATTCAGCCACGCAAGCTACAGGAAAATGAACATGCATGATGCCCTGCTCTTCGCCTTACTTACTCAGAGAGAAACACTACCAACGCAAAGCAAGTGGGAAAGCAAGAAGGGGAAGTGGGAAAGCAAGAAGGGAAAGAGACACAGGGAAAAGACAGAGAAGAATCCTAGAGAGAGAACCCAGAAAGAAAACAGAACTCACCAGGAAGACAAGGTGATGCACATGAATAAAGTGGGAAGATGCACAGAAGCTGTTTAACTCCTTCACTGCCAAAATGAAGACAAAGCCACTAGAAATGTTACTTATCTAACTCTATAGCTCACTACATGCAAATAGTTCAAGCATGTGACCAATTTGACAAAAGGATTACCAGTATTCATTAACTATGAACAATTTTAACCTCATAGAAGTGTTTCACAAGAATATTTTTAAAGTAAATCGAAACCACAATGAGATACCATTCTAACACCAGTCAGAATGGCTAAAACTAACATGACAGGGAACAACAAATGCTGCCAAGGCTGTGGAGACTGTTGGCAGGAATGCAACTGGTGCAGCCACTCTAGAGAACAATATGGAGGCTCCTCAAGAAGTTAAGAGTAGAGCTATCTTACAACCCAGCAATTGCACTACTGAGTATTTATCTAAAGGATACCAACATAGTAATCCCAAGGGGCACCTGAACCTCAATGTTCATAGCAGCAATGTCCACAATAGCCAAAATGTGGAAGGAGCCAAGATGCCCTTCAATAGTTGAAGAGGTAAAGAAGATGTGGTTCATATATACAATGAAATATTATTCAACCATCAAAAAGGATGAATACTTACCATTTATATCCATCACATGGATGGAACTGGAGGGTATAATGCTAAGTGAAATAAGTCAATCAGAGAGACAGTTATCATATGATTTCACTCATATGTGGAATATAAGGAACAGCGCAGAGGATCATAGGTGAAAGGAGGGAAAATTGAATGGGAAGAAATCAGAGAGGAAGACAAACCATGAGTGACTCTTGAGTCCGGGGGAAACAAACTGAGGGTTGTGGAAAGGGAGGTAGGTGGGGGGATGGAGTAATTGGATGACTGGCATTAAGGAGGGCATGTGATATGATGAGCACTGGGTGTTATACGCAATAATGAATCATTGAACACTACATCAAAAACTAATTATGTACTGTAAGTTGGCTAATTGAATTTAAATTAAAAAAAAAAAAGAGGGGTGCCTGGGTGGCTCATTGGGTTAAGCCTCTACCTTCAGCTTTGGTCATGATCTCAGGGTCCTGGGATCGGGCCCTGCATTGGGCTCCCTGCTCAGCGGGGAGCCTGCTTCCCCCCCTTCTCTGCCTGCCTCTTGTCTACTTGTGATCTCTTTCTGTTAAATAATTAAATAAAATCTTAAATAAATGAAAAAGAAAAAATATAAATAAATAGGACTTATTGATGCCACCATGGAGTATGTGATCATCAGAAGGAAACAGATCAACTAGCCAGGAAAGAGCCATTAGGGTATAAGGAACCACCTGTAAAAGGTAGGATGTTCTGCTTAAGCATCTGCATCTGAATTTTTTAAATAAGCTGGATATTTTAAAAGTATATGGCAAAGAAAATAACAGAAATACTATCATTCCAGGGGCTCAGTCGGTTAAGCATCTGACTCTTGATTTCACTCAGGTCATGATCTCAGGGTTGTGAGAGTGGGCTCCATGCTGGACATAGAGCCTGCTTAAGATTCTCTCTCTCCCTCTCCCACTGCCCCTCTCGCCCCTCACTCTGCCTCCACAGTCACGAGCACTTTCTGTCTCTCTAAAAAAGAAAAAAAAAAGAAAAAGAAATACTACCATTCCCTACAATACCAATAGGAATAAAAGGAATCATTTTGTCCTATATGGTCACTTGAGGCAGCCCTCTGTATATGGTTAATATATATTATATATAAATAGAAAATAAAACATTATACCAAATAAACAACCCTATGAAAAAAAATGCAGATTTCAGTTAATGGAGAGAAAATACCACACTAATGTAATGGCCATATCTACACAATAAGACATGCTGAGTCTTACACCACAGACAGTAAAGCACAGGAGGGTGGTCCCCAAACACACAACCTATGGAAACATTTTTAATACTACAATTCAAATGGATTTATCAAACTTCTGAAATCTGTAACTCTGTGCATCCCAAATGAATTTACTTTTAAATTAAAATCAATGAAGAAAGAGGAGTCTATTCAATTTTCTTTTGATACAGATTTGTAATCAGGACCTGAACAATATGGTGACTGGTCATAAGTTAATTTAAATTGGGAAACCACTGAAGTAAGGTAATTTGCAGCGTATTAAAAACTTTGGCTTAGAATTTGTATTTACAACAGGCCATCAGAATTATATTTTACATTACTGGAAAACACCTCATAATCAGCACAAATTATACTCAAGCACATGCCTCAAAATGAGTTTTACCTCAAAATATCTGCAGGAATACATGGTTCATATTCACCTCACCCCACAGTATATGAAAAGTATTTTATCAACATATAAACAACCCAGTATAGCCAGAATACTATTAGATACAAAATGATAGTATTTTCAAAAACTCAGAATTATGCTGGCTGAAGAAATGTTGGTGTATTTAATAATAAGTAAAATAAAAAAACAACTTTGGGATCACTTGCATAAAGAAACAACAGTAACGTGGATAGAAAAGATAATATTTAAGTAAAAATTCAACTTAAGACAAAGTTTTTGAAGAGTCACCAAGAAAAGAAAAAAGATAGTATGTGTTAAAACTTCTGCAAACAAGGGGGCGCCTGGGTGGCTCAGTGGGTTAAAGCCTCTGCCTTCAGCTCAGGTCATGATCCTAGGGTCCTGGAATCGAGCCCCACATCGGGCTCTCTGCTCAGCGGGGAGCCTGCTTCCTCCTCTCTCTCTCTCTCTGCCTGCCTCTCTGCCTAATTGTGATCTCTGTCAAATAAATAAATAAAATCTTTAAAAAAAAAAAAAACTTCTGCAAACAAGTTCTTCAAAATATGCCTCTCAGAATCATTTTTTCTACTCTAATATTTGCTTTCTTGACATTCTCTTTTATAAGTTTTGAATAATTTATTTAGATTAAGTACTCTCTGGAAGTTCTATTTTAATGTTACTACTGTAACAGTCCATAAAATTTTCCAGTTTACCAGTCACACAGTGCAACTATCTGCTCTTCCACAATATTGGAAATCAAGAAGTTCCAATAAAGAAAAAGTTTTAGGGGAGCCTGGGTGGCTCAGTGGGTTAAAGCCTCTGCCTTCAGCTTGGGTCATGATCTCAGGGTCCTGGGATCGAGTCCCGCATCGGGCTCTCTGCTCAGCAGGGAGCCTGCTTCCCTCTCTCTCTACCTGCCTCTCTGCCTACTTGCGATCTCTGTCTGTCAAATAAATAAATAAAATCTTTTAAAAAAATTAAAATAAAGAAAAAGTTTTACATTGAACCTTCAATCATCTAGTTGTAGAAATAGCAGCTAGCATCCCACTGCCACACCTCACACTCCATGGTCTCTAACTAATATGCTATATGTAGAACACACAGAATAAACCTGACTCATAATTCTGTAGGATCTACTCTTGTCGTGTTAGGTCACTTGTTTTATTCTTACATAAAAACAAACACATTAAGGGAACAAGATACAAAATCTGCATGAGTGCTGTAGGGAGATGGGGTTTCAGTCTCTTTTTTAAAAGATTTTATTTATTTGAGAAAAAGCATGCAAGCACATGTGAGGGGGGTGGTACAGAGAGGGGAGGGAGAAGCAGACTCCCCACAGAGCAGGGAGCCCCACGTGGAGCTTGATCCCAGGACCCCAAGATCATGACCTGAGCCAAAGGGAGATGTTTAACCAACTGAGCCACCAAGGCACCCAAAGTATCTTCTTATATAGGGGTATTTTGGTAGGAGCATTTGAGAGTCAGACTACAAGGTGCAAACTATGCTATGGGATTCCATATAAATCTTACTAAATCCCCTCTTACTGGTGCTTAACACACATGCTTATTTGAGCACCAACCTTCCTCTCTCCTTTAACACCCTTGACAAACACACACTTCTTCACTGGTATAAATTGGAGAGCTAAGTTTTAGACCAAAGAGCTAATTGTTGGAAATATTTTTTTATTATCTCTATAACTTTTATTTCTTTTCTTGTTTTACTGATTTTTTATTGTATTGTTAGTCACCATACAATACATCATTAGTTTTTGATGTAGTGTTCCAAGATTCATTGTGTTCCATGCAATACATGCCCTCCATCACCAGGCTCACCCACCCTCCCCTCTAAAACCCTCAGTTTGTTTCACAGAGCCCACAGTCTCTCATGGTTCATCTCCTCCTCTGATTCCCCCCCTTCACTTTTCCTTTCCTTCTACTGTCCTCCATGTTATTCCTTATGTTCCACAAGGAAGTAAAACCATATGATAATTGACATTCTCTGCTTGACTTATTTCACTCAGCATAATCTCCTCCAGCCCCATCCATGTTGATGCAACAGTTGGGTGTTCATCCTTTCTGATGGCTGAGTAATATTGCATTGCATATACGGGCCACATCTTCTGTATCCATTCGTCTGTTGAACAGCATCTTGGCTCTTTCCACAGTCTGGCTACTGTGTACATTGCTGCTATGAACACTAGAATACATATGGCCCATCTTTTCACTACATCTGTACCTTTAGGGTAAATACCCAGTAGTGCAATTGCAGGGCCACAGGGTAGATACATTTTTAATTTTTTTTAAAGATTTTATTTATTTATTTGACAGAGAAAGAGAGATCACAAGTAAGCACAGAGACAGGCACAGAGAGAGGGAGAAGCAGGCTCCCTGCTGAGCAGAGAGCCCGATGCAGGGCTCGATCCCAGGACCCTGGAACCACAACCTGAGCCCAAGACAGAGGCTTAACCCACTGAGCCACATAGGCACCCTATTTTTAATTTTCTGAGGAATCTCCATACTGTTTTCCAAAGTGGCTACACCAACTTCCATTCCCACCAACAGTGTAAGAGGGTTCCCCTTTCTCCACATCCTCTTCAACACATGTTCTTTACTGTCTTATTAATTTTGGCCATTCTAACTGGTGTAAGGTGTCATCTCAATGCAGTTTTAATTGAATCTCCCTGATGGCTAATGATGATGAACATTTTTTCATGCACCTGTTAGCCATTTGTAAGTCTTCTTTGGACAAGGGTCTGTTCATTCCTTCTGCAGATTTTTTGATGTGATTATCTGTTGTGTGTGTTCAGTTTGAGGAGTTCATTATAGATCTTGGATATCAGCCCTTTGTCTGTAATGTCATTTGTCAATATCTCTTCCCAATCCGTGGGTTACCTCTTTGTTTTGTTGACTGTTCCCTTTGCTGTGCAGAAGCTTTTGATCTTGATGAAGTCCCTAAAGTTCATTTTTGCTTTTGTTTCGTTTGCCTTTGGAGACAGATCTTGAAAGAAGTTGCTGTGGCCAATGTCAAAGAGGTTACTGCCTATGTTCTCCTCTAGGATTTTGATAGACTCCTGCCTCACATTGAGGTTTTTTATCCATTTCGAGTTTATCGTTGTGTATGGTGTAAGAGAATGGTCAAGTTTCATTCTTCTGTACATAGCTGTCCAATTGTCCCAGCACCATTTATTGAAGAGACTGTCCTTTCTCCACTAGATATTTTTTCCTGCTTTGTCAAAGATTATTTGACCATAGAGTTGAGAGTCTATATCTGAGCTCTCTACTCTGTTCCACTGGTCTATGTGTCTGTTTTGGTGCCAGTACCATGCTATCTGAGTGATCACAGCTTTGTAATAAAGCTTAAAATCAGGCAACATGATGCCCCCAGTTTTGTTTTTCTTTTTCAACATTTCCTTGGCAGTATGGGGTGATTTCTGGTTCCATACAAATTTTAGGATTGTTTGTTCCAGTACTTTGAAAAACGCCAATGGTATTTTGACCCGGATGGCGCTGAAAGGATAGATTGCTCTAGGCAGCACAGATTTTTAACAATGTTTATTCTTCGAATCCATGATCATGGAATGCTTTTCCATCTTTTTGTGTCTTCTTCAACTTCATGAGTGTTCTGTAGTTCATTGAGTATAGATCCTTTACCTCTTATTCCTAGGTATCTTATGGTTTTTGGTGCTGTTTTAAATGGAAACAATTCTCTAATTTCCCTTTCTACAGTTTCATTGTTAGTGTATAAGAAAGCAACTGGTTTCTGTACATTGATTTTGTATCCTGCCACATTGCTGAATTGCTGTATGAGTTCTAGTAGACTGGGGGTGCAGTCTTTGGATTTTCCACATAAAGTATTATGTCATCTGTGAAGAGACAGAGTTTGACTTCTTCTTAGCCAAAGTGAACACCTTTTATTTCTTTTTGTTGTCTGATTGCTGTTGCTAGGACTTCTAGTACTATGTTGAACAGCAGTAGCGGCAGTGGGCTTCCTTGTCGTGATCCTAATCTCAATGCAAAGGCTCTCAGCTTTTCGCCATTGAGAATGATATTCGCTGTGGGATTTTCATAGATAGATTTTATGGAGTTGAGGAATGTTCCCTCTATCCCTATACTTTGAAGCATTTTAATCAGGAACAGATGCTGTATCTTGTCAAATGTTTTTTCTGCATCAATTCAAAGGACCATGAGGTTCTTGTCTCTTCTCTTATTGATTTGTTCTATCATATTGACTTATTTGTGAATATTGAACCACACTTGCATCCAAGGGATAAATCCCACCTGGTCATGGTGGATAATCTTTTTAATGTACTGTTAGATCCTATCAGCTAGGATCTTGTTGAGAATCTTGGTATCCATATTCATCAGGGACATTGGTCTGAAATTCTCCTTTTTGATGGGGTCTTTGCCTAGTTTGGGGATTACTGTAATGCTGGCCTCATAGAAAGAGTCCGGAAGCTTTCCTTCTGTTTCTATTCTTGAAATAGCTTCAGGAGAATAGGTATTATTTCTTCTTTGAGTGTTTGGTAGAATTCCCCAGGGAATGCATCAGGTCCCGCGCTCTTGTTTTTTGGGAGGTTTTTGATCACTGCTTCAATCTCATTACTAGATATTGGTCTATTCAGGTTGTCAATTTCTTCCTCTTTCAGTCTTGGAAGTTAATAGGTTTCCAGGAATCCATCCATTTCATCTAGGTTGCTTAACTCACTGGCATATAGTTATTGATAATAATTTCTGATAACTGTTTCTATTTCCTTCGTGTTAGTCGTGATCTCTCCCCTTTCATCATAATTTTATTAATTTGGGTCCTCTCTCTCCTCTTTTGGATTAGTTTGGCCAGCAGTTTATCGATCTTATTGATTCTTTCAAAAAAACCAGCTTCTAGTTTCGTTGATGTGTTCTACTGTATCTCTGGTTTCTATCTCATTGATCTCTGCTCTAATCTTAATTATTTCCCTTCTTGTGCACAGGGTAGGCCTTATTTGTTGTTGATTCTCCAGTTCTTTAAGGTGTAAAGAGAGTTTGTGTATTTGGGATTTTTCAATGGTTTTGAGTGAGGTTTGGATGGCTATGTATTTCCACTTTAGGAATGCCTTTGCTGTATCCCATGGGTTTTGGACTGAAGTGTCTTCATTGTCATTGGTTTCCATGAATTGTTTAAGTTCTTCTTTCATTTCCTGGTTGATCCAAAAGTTCTTGAGCAGGATGGTCTTTCACTTCCAAGTGTTTGAATTCCTTCCAAACATTTTCTTGTGATTGAGTTTGTTTCAAAGCACTTTAGTCTGAGAATATGCAAAGAATAATCTCAATCTTTTTGTATCAGTTGAGACCTGATTTGTGACCCATTAGGTGGTCTATTCTGGAGAAAGTTCCATGTGCACTTGAGAAGAATGAGTATTCCATTGTTTTAGGGTGAAATGTTCTATATATATCTATGAAGTCCAAGTGTCATTCAAAGCTCTTGTTTGTTTTTTTCTGCTTAGCTCATCTGTCTACTGCTGAGAGTGGTGTGTTAAGATCCCCTACAATTAATGTATTCTTATCAATATGTCTCTTTGTTTTTATTAACAGTTGGCTTATGTAGTTGGCTGCTCCCACATTGGGGGCATAAATATTTACAACTTTAGATCTTCTTGGTGGATAGACCCTTTAAGAATGATGTAGTGTCCTTCTGTATCTCTGACTACATCTTTAACTTAAAATCTAATTTGTCCAATATGAGTCGCTACCCCAGCTTTCTTTTGAGGTCCATTGGCATGAAAGATGTTACTCCATCCCTTCACTTTTAGTCTGGATGTATCTTTAGGTTCAAAATGCATCTCTTGTAGACAGCATACGGATGGATCCTGTCTTTTTATTCAATCTTCATACCTGTGCTGTTTTATGGCAGCATTTAGGCTGTTCACGTTGAGAGTGACTATTGAAAGATATGTTTCTATTGTCATCATGTTGCCTGTGAGGACCTTGTTTCTATAGATTGTCTCTGTAAGTTTTTGTTCTATATCACTCTTGGAGTCTTTCTTCTTTTATAGAACTGCCCCTCCAATATTTCGTGTAGGGTCAGGTTGGTGGTTACATATTCTTTTAGTCTTTGCCAGTCTTGGAAGCTCTTTCAGTCTCCATCCATTCTGAATGTCAGCCTTGTCATATGAAATATTCTTGGCTGCATGTTCTTCTCATTCAGTGCCATGAATATGTCTTTCCAGCCCTTTCTGGCTTGCCAGGTTTCTGTGGACAGGTCTGATGTTATTCTGATGTTCCTCCCTTTGTACATAAGGTATCTCTTTCCCCTAGCTGCCCATAAGACATTTTCTCTGATTTTATGATTCATGAATTTCACAATCACATGCCGGTAGGTCTCTCTACCCTCGTTGATCTTGGGTGAGTGTCCTCTCTGCCTCTAGGACACAAACAGTTGTCCCATTCTCCAGATTAGGGAAATTCTCAGCTAAGATTTGCTCAACTATATCTTCTAGTCTTCTCTCTATTTCCACCCTCTCAGGCATCCCAGTAATTCTGGCATTAGAATGTTTCAGGCATCATTTATTTCTCTAATTCATGTTTCATGGCTTCTAACCTGTTTGTTTCAGGCCTCCTCCTGATCCTTCTTTTCTATCAGTTTGTCTTTGAGAGCACTAATTCGATCTTCTGCCTCATTTGCCTTAGCTGTTAGAGTATTTAGATTTGATAGAATCTCATTGATAGCATTTTTAAGTTCTGCCAGATCAGCTCTCACTTCTGCCCTTAGAGATTCTATGCTGCCACTAATGGTTTTCTCCAACCTAGCCATTGTCTGCATAACTGTTACCCTGAATTCTATTTCCAACATCTTGCTTATGTCCATATCCAATAGTTCTGTGGCAGAGGTCACAGTCTCTGAATTTTCCCTCTGTTAGGTGTTCCTCCTCTTAGTCATTTTGGTGAGAGGTGGTTGAGGGGATGTATAGCTGAAAATATCAACCATGATCCAGGCAAGTTGCAACCTGGAAAGTTTCAGAGCAATCAGAAGTCACCACCAAAAAAAAAAAAAAGCCAAAAGGAGCCCCAAGGGTAAGATTTATAAAGTACAAAAACAAGAATGAAGAAATAAAAAAACTGACAAAAGAAAAAAAAAAAAAAAGAAAGAAAATGAACCCCAAGAATAAGATTTATAAAGTACAAAAACAAAGAGCAACAAAAGAAGAAGAAAATTAAAAAACACAAAATAAAAAGGGGGGATGACGGGAAGGTGGTTATAATCCCTCGATGTGGGGGAGGAAGGGTACTTCAGTTCTTCCTGGGTGTGTCTTATTATCTTTGTTAGAGGACTTAACTTTCCAGGGATACAGGGAAATTAAAACTGGGGTATATATATAGAGATAGTACTGAATAGGGAAAAAAGGACTACACTGACACTTTTATCTATATATCTATATCTATATCCATATCCATATAAAAGAAAAAAATGTGTATGTATGAAAAAAGTTCAAGTTACAAAGTTACTATGTAATATGTTGTATTAAACATCTAGTTGAAATGGTAAGTAGGTTAAAAAAAATAAAGAAAAATAATCATGAGAATGAATTTAAAAAGAGAGAGAAAAAAGTTATATCTAAGAAATATACAGGCTGTGAGGCAATACTGGCAGCTTAATATATTGTCTTCCCCTGATGTTGGGGTTTTAATAGTTTTATGGAAACCCTGTTGTGGTTGTCCTCTTTTGCCTTCCACTTGTCTTCTGTGGGAGGGACCTGCCTCATTGTTTTTCCATCAGTCCTGCTTGGGTGGAGTTGCCCTGCTCCCTATCAAAGGGCTGGTCTCCATGGAAACCGGTTTTCCGGCTTTTGTTCTCTGGAGGTTTTTGTTCTCTGGCAGCTTTTCCTGCCTTTAAGGAGGGTCAGAGCAAAGTAAACTGGCTGCACCCAGACTTCCACCTCAGAGGGAAGCCAAAGGCTGCTCCTTTCTGAGTGGAACACCTCCTCTCTCAGAACACACAGACTCCCCACTCTGCAAACTCTGTTGAACAATGCAGTCTCCCACAGGTGGTACGCACCCCCAGCCACCATCTCAGTAGTCACCTGAGGCCCCGTTTGTCCCTGTACCACCATGCCACCAAAACCATGAGCAATACTGTTCCAGGCAAGCCCGGTCCCAGCAGCTGCCAGTCCCAAACCACTGACTCAAGTCCCCAGCGGGTCCTCTCATCCACGTCTGAGGCAGAGGCGTCTGTGGTGGCCATGGCAGCTGCCAGGCCCAGGGACCACTGACTCAAGCCCATGCCATATGCCCTCATCCCTATGATGGTGGAGGCTGTGGAAGTGGCTGTGGTGGCCGCAGCAGCCACTAGCCCCAGGGACTGCTGACTGTGGCCTGCACCGATGAGCGGTGGCTGCAGCTGTCCTGGGACTGTGGGCATAGGTCTGCACCTGTGGCCACCAGGTCCCAACAATTGTCCCTTAATTCCCTTTGTTCTGTTACAGTGCTGTTATCAGTTCCTTCTGGTCTCGCAGCCACCAGTCCCCAAGCTATTGCTGGTCCCCAAGCTCAGGGCACTTTAACATTGTGGTATTACTTTCCAATGGGTTGCTTCTGGTGGCTCCATCCCCCTTCTGTTTATCCTCCGATATCTGTCCACACACTCCCAACTCCTTTGTACCTCTCCATTGGTGATCCTCTGCCCCCATAGAGATCCAGAAGTGTGTAATCTTACATCTCGGGCTGATTTCATGGATGTTCAGAGTGCTCTGGTAGATATCTAGCTCAATTCAGCAGACCAATTGAAATAGGGTCTCCTACTCCTCCACCATCTTGCCCCTCCTCCTGAAACATTTAAAACCACCCTCACTTTGTCCACATGGCCAGCAAAACAAGAGAGAATAATAGTTGTTAAGAACTTGCTGAGCCTTGCTGAGACATGGATTTCAAAGACAAATCCAACACTCATGTAGCTCTGACTAGTCATGTGATCTCTCAGCTCCTCAGTTTCCTCATCCATAGAGTTATCTTCCTACCTGGATTGTCTTTTTCCAGCTTTACTGAGCTATAGTTGGCATGTAACATTGTGTGAGTTTAAGGTATACAGAGAAAGAATTTGATTCATGTACACATTATGAAATGATTACCATAATAAGTTTACTTAACATCCATCACCTCAAACAGAATTTTTTGTGTGTATGATAAGAACTTTTAAAATCTATTCTCTTGGCAACCTTCACATATACAATACAGTTTTAACTATAGCCACCATACTATACAGTCCATCCCTAGAACTTACCCTTCTTAAAACTGTAAGTTTGTACCTTTTGACCACCATTACCCATTTCCTCCCCACCTTGCCCACCACCTCTGGCAACCGCTAATTTGTTCTTTGTATCTATATGTTCAGTTTTTTTAGATTTTACACATGAGATCATACAATATTTGTCTTTCTGTCTGACTTGTTTCACTTAGTATAATGTACTCAAGATTCATCCATGTTGTTACAAATGGGAGAATTTCCTTCTTATGGCTGAATAATATTCTATTGTCTTCATATATAACACATTTGCTTTATCCATTCAAATGTCAACAGACACTTTAGTTGTTTCTATGTCCTGCCTACTGTGAATAACACTGCAATGAACATGAGAGTGCAGATATCTCTTCCAGACAATGATTTAATTCCCCTTTGATATATATCCAGAAGAGGAATTGTCAGATCATACAGTAGTTATATATTTAATTTTCTGAAGAAACTCCATACTGTTTTCCATAGTAGCTGTGCTCACTGGATCATTATGGGAATCCAACAAGATAATGCTCAAAAAACTTAGCCAGTTGGGCGCCTGGGTGACTCAGTGGGTTAAGCCGCTGCCTTCGGCTCAGGTCATGATCTCGGGGTCCTGGGATCGAGTCCCGCATTGGGCTCTCTGCTCAGCAGGGAGCGTGCTTCCCTTCCTCTCTCTCTGCCTGCCTCTCTGCCTACTTGTGATCTCTGTCTGTCAAATAAATAAATAAAATCTTAAAAAAAAAAAAAAAAAAACTTATCCAGTTAAAAGGTGGAAGCAACCTAAATGTCCATCAACTGATAAATGGATAAACAAAATGTGATATATCCACACAATGTAATATTACTCAGCCATAAAAAAGAATGAACCACTGATACATACTTTAAAGTGGAAAAGATGAGAAGTAAAAGAAGACAGACATAAAACATCACATATTGCATAATTCCATGTATACTAAAATATCCTAGATTAGTAAATTCCTAGACAGAAAGCACACTAGCAGTTGTGAGGGATTAGGGAGAAACAGGAAAGAAAAGGCAGGGACCAATTAATAGATAGAAGGTTTCCATTTAGGGTGATGAAATTCTCTTGGAACTGGATAGAGGTGATGATTGCATAATAAGAACATACTAAATGTCACTGAATTGTACACTTCAAAATGGTTAATAGTTTATGTTATGTGAATTTTATCTTGATTTAAAAAACAAACTGTTGGTACACTTGACACAGAGTAAATTTCAGTAAATAGTAACCATTCTTTTTATCCCTATTACTCACTTCTACCCTACTGACTCCAGCCCTCATGTTAGTTCAACAAATCTTCCTTCTCCACTACCTCTGCAGCCTGCTAGCTAAGAAGAGGGAATCACAATTCCAAGAGACCTAGAGAACTGACTGGGGTGCTATCATGAAAAGTCAATGGGTACTAAGCCTTAAAACCTGCATCACTCCCTTGGGCCCTTTAACCTAAACCTAACGGTTCCAGTCACAAAGTAACAAACATCCCCCTCAAAAAGGAGTTCTAATCGTCAAGCACAACCTGACTTAAACTATACAGGTTTATTTTTAACCTTGTATTCACCTGTAGATTCTTCCATCTGTTCTCTAACACTGTTGTTTTAAAATTAAATATCAAAACTCAGGTCTGGATTCCAAATGACCACTCACAATTGGGCTTCAATGTAAAAACCCTGTAGGCTAGAAAGACCAAACTGAGAAGATAATCACTTCTTTTACACTCTAAGCAATGGATACTGGTAAGGACACCACTTTACAACTTATTCCCTCCATACCAACTCTTCCCTACAAGTGACACATTAGGGCTTCTGTGACAGGTAAATCAATAAACTCCCAATGAAATGGTATGTGATTTGAAGGTAGGAAACTGAAAGAATAGTTTGGAAAAACAACCTATGTTTCCACTAAACTGTTAAATAGTAAGAATACATAACCTGTTTTAAATAAATATTCAAAATAATAAAAATTAATCTGTTTTTTAAAAATAAATATTTATTTTGAATATTCAATATTTAAATAAATATTCCAAACATTTAAGTAAATATTCACAAATATTCAATATTAAATAAATATTCATATTAGAACAAACTGCAATCCTGCATAGGCTCCAAGGAGCAAAAGAGTTTAATTGTATATTTCAAGAGGAAACCAAGAGAAAGGAAGAGCAATAACAAAACTTTTAATAGGTTGCTTCTGTAACTTGATTATTTATTTATTTATGTATTTTGGTTGTGAAGTGAACTATGTTCTCTTTTTTTTAAATTTTAGAAAATGTCAAACATAAAGTAAAAGAGTATAATAAACCTCCACGTACATACACGCCACCCATCTTCAACAATCATCAGCTCATGGTCCATCTTGTTTCTTCTATATTGCCACCCATTTTCTCCATTCTGTATTATTTTGAGGCAGAGCCCACACATTACATAATTTCATATAGAAATATAACTTGATTTTTAGAGTCTATACCTCATTTATACTATCTACAAAGATAGGACACTGCTAGCTGCCAATTCCTTAGCAAACTAAAGATAATATTTTTGTTTACTTTTTAAGATATCATATAGTGGTAAGCAAGGAGGATAGTCTTTGGAACCATTATTCCAATACAAACAAAATGAAAGAGAGTGAAAAGCTAGCATTATAAAAAGCATGTACTCCAGAGATCCCAAAGGAGCCTCGAAGCCCTAAAAGTATCCCATAATAACCTTTGCTAAAACTATAAAGTACTACAAGGAGTTGTATAGCACGGGAAGTGCAGAAACCCATAAGTGTTCTCAAGGACCAGGTGCAACCTGTGAATACAGGTGCATGTCCTGTGTACAATGGAAAAGTGATCATACATGAGAAGCATTATTCTAAGTGAAAAAAGACACAAAAGTTTACATACTATAAAATTCTATTTTTATGACATTCTAGGGACAAAAATCAGATTTAGTGGTTGCCAAAGGCTGTGGGGAGGGATTAACTGAGAAACGGCACAAGGAAATCTTTTCGAGGAATTGGAAACATTCTATATTTTGATGATGGTGGTAGTTCCACCATAGTACATATTTGTCGAAACTCACTGAACTGTATATTTAAAGGGAGTGGCTTTTATTGTAATTATATTATACTTTGATTAATCTGACCTCCCATAATAATAATTAAATTTTTAAATTGTTTTAGAAATAAAGGAGATATACTCTAAAAATATGTGTTCTTTCCTTCAGATGAAAATTTTTGCAAACTGTTAACTGGTTTACATTTTCCAGTATATTAGCTGTTACTAAGGAATTCCTTTTATTTTTTTATTTTTTTAAGTAGGCTCCATCCCCATTGTGGACCCAAGGCAGGGCTTGAACTCACAACCCTGAGATCAAGACCTGAGCTGAGATCAAGAGTCAGATGCTTAACAGACCAAGCCACCCA
This sequence comes from Enhydra lutris kenyoni, assembly GCF_002288905.1. Lineage (NCBI taxonomy): Eukaryota > Metazoa > Chordata > Mammalia > Carnivora > Mustelidae > Enhydra > Enhydra lutris. The sequence continues at coordinate 2,289,819 of NW_019154131.1, read as the reverse complement.
GGTGCCCCACTAAAAACTCCCTTTAAATCCTAATCTCACATGACAAATATGACAAACACGAACACATATTGTTGCTATTAAATCACCAAAGTTGCAGCGTTGAAAAAAGGTTACAAATCAAAGTTTAGTAGCTTTTTCTATGGATCTGTAAACACTATTTTGGAGAAGCTTATATTAGTTATTAGTCATTTAGGAAAGAAATGAAGAAGGGAAGAAAGGAATGAGGAAAGATGAAGAAATCAGACATGTAGAATACATCTCCACATTAGCAACAGAAAATTTCATTCAAATATAATTGAAATTTACCCAAGAATACTTTGATACAGTTTTTATAATGGTTTTTGTTACATTCATATAACTGATAGGCTTAAAAATATATTGCAAGCATACAAACAAATGGTAAGGAAAAGAACACAGAAAAAGGATATGGAAGGATTGCTTCTGTGGGAAATGTTTTTAGATAGATATATTGAATTTACACATGAAATTTCTTAACAACCTTATTAATGAAAAGAACCAATGAGTATGTGGGGAGAAACCCGGTAATTTTTACCCACACCCCTACGTATGACATCAATTTCACAGGTTTAAGTTATAGCTGATGTTTCTGTGCGTTCTACCGCTCATTGTACAATTAGTTACTCAGGAGTGGGTAGAAAATTATCACATTGCAAGCTTCACTCAGCTCTAAATGTCCACAATCTACCAAAACAGGCTTCACTCTGTTCCAAGTGTCCCATGATCCATCAATATCCGTAATAGGAGAGACAGAGCTCCATGGAGCACTCCAGAGGAGCACCAGGAAATGCACACTGATCGCAATCTTGAGAAGGATGGTGGTTCCCCTAAACAAGTGCCTTATTTTATCTCCTGAACACAGTACACTACGTAATGGTCAAGCTTTTTCCATTTCATTTCCACACAGGCATAGATCAAGGACTCCCCAGGCCAAGTACTTTGGGCTCAAACAGGTCAAGGTGAAGCTATTCACAATCTTCCTGGCTCAGCTTCCACCCAAAGAATCAAAGTAGTCTTAATTTCCCTCCATAGTAATTACCCCCTGCTAGCTGATAGTCCCTTCCTGAATTTTCCCTTCCCAATCTCTGCTGTCACTTCTCAGAATTGTCTTTCACCCTACATTAGAATTACACTAGCTTGCTGTATGTTATGTATTATTGACCAATGCCTAAAATCCTAGAAATAGCCAGACATAAAATATTCAGATATATTTAAACACAGACCGTGATATCTGACATCAAATTATGAGGAAAGTAAGCTTAGGGACTGTTGAATCATTCTTAATACAACTCAACTGATAGAAAGATGAAAATAACATACCCTGACACACCATACATTGATCTCCATGCCTAGGGCATGAGTTAGGCACGAAGGCAGAGAATATATCACTGAATTTCTTCATTTTTTATGGCTTAGGGGACTCCTTAAAATTGATTATTTATAATCAAGGGTATTTTTATTTATTAGCCTTTCACAGCCAGGCATTTTAATATAATAGTTACAGACCATCAGCTAAATGAATGTTTACGGGAATAAAGTATTTATCATTTGGAGAGCAGATAAAAGTACATTTTCTTAATTCCAAGACGAGGTATGAGAATGGGTCAAGTTAGAATCAGTTCATAAAATTAACATGACTTGTTATTTATTGTTGCTCTTCTAGTCTCTTGACAGCAGGTTCACAATCTCTATTAGGTCAAACCCTCTGAAGGGATCTGAAGATTGCTTCCCAGAAATACACACATGTGACCAATTTCGAGTATAATTTCATAAAGTCCACAGACTGCCTACATCCCTCCCACAGATACTTGTCCACCTTCTAGAAAAGGGATCCCTACAAATTAGGCTAAGACTCTCCGTTTCACAGGCTTAAATTCAAGACTACTAGTCATTAAAACACACATACCCCAAAACTAACTATTAAAAAAAAATTAGTCCTTCATAATAATGACTCTTCTGTTCCTCCTTCCTGAATGTTGTTTTAAAATAAGTCACAACTGGGGCGCCTGGGTGGCTCAGTGGGTTGGGCCGCTGCCTTCGGCTCAGGTCATGATCTCAGGGTCCTGGAATCGAATCCCGCATCGGGCTCTCTGCTCGGCGGGGAGCCTGCTTCCCTCCCTCTCTCTCTATCTCTCTTTCTCTGCCTGCCTCTCTGTCTACTTGTGATCTCTCTCTCTGTCAAATAAATAAATAAATAAATAAATAAAAATAAAATAAGTCACAACTAAAATACCTGCTAAGAAGAAGACATCCAAATGGCCAACAGATAGATGAAAAAGTGCTCAACATCACTCAGCATCAGGGAAATACAAATCAAATTGGAAGGGGAGGTGAACCATGAGAGACTATGGACTCTGAAAAACAATCTGAGGGTTTTGAAGGGGCGGGGGGTGGGAGGTTGGGGGAACCAGGTGGTGGGTATTGGAGAGGGCACGGATTACATCAAGCACTGGGTGTGGTGCAAAAACAATGAATACTGTTACACTGAAAATAAATTTTAAAAATTTAAAAAAAATATTTTCATACATTGTATAATTTTTGACCTTCAAAGCAAATTGAAGGCAGATGGAATAAAAATTTTGAGTGGTAAATTGAAGGCAAAAAAAAAAAAAAAAAAAAAACCACACCAGAGTGAGATACCATCTCACACCAGTCAGAATGGCTAAAATTAACAGGTTAGGAAATGACACATGCAGAGAAAGGGGAGCCCTCCTACACTGTTGGTGGGAATGCAAGCTGGTTCAGCCACTTTGGAAAACAGTATGGAGGTTCCTCAGAAAGTTGAAAACAGAGCTACCCTCTGACCCAGCAATTGCGCTACTGGGTATTTACCCCAAAAATACAAATGTAGTGATCAGAAGGGGCACATGTATCCCAATGTTTATAGCAGCAATGTCCACAATAGCCAAACTATGGAAAGAACCTAGATGTCCATCAACAGAAGAATGGGTAAAGATGTGCATATATATACAATGGAATGCAGCCATCAAAAGAAACAAAATCTTGCCATTTGCAACAACGTGGATGGAACCAGAAGGTATCATGTTAAGCAAAATAAGTCAGAGAAAGACACTTATCATATGATCTCTCTGATATGAGGAATTTGTGAGGCAGGGCAGGGGGTTGTGGAGGGTAGGGAGAGAAAAAATGAAACAAGATGGGACCAGGAGGGAGACAAACCATAAAAGACTCTTAATCTCAGGAAACAAACTGAAGGTTGTTGGGGTTGGGGGGTAGGGATAGTATGGCTGGGTTATGGACATTGGGGAGGGTATGTGCTATGGTGAGTGCTGTGAAATGTGTAACCCTGATGATTCACAGACCTGTACCCCTGGGGCAAATAACACATCATACGTTAATGGAAAAAAATAAAATAATAAAATAAAATACCTGCTCTGTAAGTATAAGAATTCACTTTCCTTACTGCCATCTGAAAAAAGATTCCTACTGATCATTCACACCTCCAAACTCAGTTGCACAAAGCCCTAACTCATATTTTCTTTTCCCAGTAACCAAAATTTTGACCACAGTAAATCATCTTCAATTTTTTTAATATTGGCTGGCATTTTATCCATAATAAAAGACTAATGGAATACAGCCCTTAGTAAAAAAATTTAGTCATTCCCAATTTACTTCAATCCATACTTTGCTTAACTCAATAGAACAGCAAAGATATTGTCTTATTTCTAAAACAGATGAGATTTAGACATTCTAAAAAGTGAAAATGTTCAAAACTGTCATTCATGATTTAATATTATACCTCTATTCTCCCCATACTTTCCATTCAATTGTATCAAACCAAAAATTAGAAAGAATGTAATAGCATTATAGGCAAACATAACAAGTATAAAAATTGCAACAATTCACTTGAGTATTTTTTATTACACTTACATCTACACAATATTGGAAAAAAAAAAAACTATATAAATGAGAAAGCAGCTGAAGGGCAAAATCAAACTCCTGGCTTTATTAGATGCAGGCTTAATGTCTTTGAGATAAAATATTTGTAGGTGCCACAGTCAATCAAGATTTCAATAGAAACCAAAGATGAAAGCATTCATGCATAAAAGGCAAGTGTGATAATTATGATGTGCAGACAAGATAATGGAAAATATCCTTGGCTGCTTTTCATTTTCTGTATCAAGTGCTGCCTTGACCTAGACATTCTATAATGTTCCATCACACTTACTGCATTATTTTATCATTTTAATTATTTAGCAGAATGTAATTAATTTGGTTGGCATATGCTCAGTTAGGATGGGAATCCTCTACTGTCTCATTGGGTCTTTTCCCTGTCTCATTTCTCAAAATAATCCTGCAAAACAGGTTTGAATAAATGTGCAATGGATTCAAAGTTCTTGTACATCCTTCAAGTTTATTAACCTCTTACTGATTAAACAAATGGTACCCATTTTCCTAGAATGTCATTTTCAGATAGTTTATGTCAAAGCTTTTGCAGACAATTTATAGTAGAAATTTTAGTGTGTGACTCCATACTGTAAAGTTTACATTGGCTCCAGGTCTCTGGTGGTGAGGCAGATAGAAAATGGTTGAATAATTATTATAGAGAAGAGTATAGTTCAGCATACAGATTTAGCACAAAGTTCACTGCCTGTGTATTTAAGGATTATGGTAATCATTTTCTCAGCCGCACTCTAATCTATTCTTCAGAACCAGGGTTCATCCACCTTAATATTCATGAAAATAGTCCCTAACAAAGTTCAAGATTACAATTACATTGCTATTATTACTACAGTGTATTGCATTATAAAAACACTAAGGCTTTATAGTTATTAGCCTGCCAAAATTATAATAATGCTTCTGATAAATGTGATACTGTAAGTGTTCCTTCTAATACTCTTCTATAATTTGGGGGAAAGTAACTTTTAGATAGCATTAACAATTTCTGTTCAGAACTGTCAAGTCAATAAAAGGGGTTTTTCAGTGTCCCCATTTCATTATTAAATGAAAGCATATGTAAGACAGGAACAAAAATCCTTTCCCACTAAAAGGCAAATTAAACACACCAATAAAACAGATCAGAACCTGACTAAAAGGACAATGGTCACTGAGGATTTGATCCTGGATAAAAAGCAAAACATCTTATACTCAAATGCAACTCCACCTTCCCCTAGAAATAAGTCACTACCAGCCTACCTCTTCCTTGGTAAAGGTGACTAGCAAAACAGATGACGTTGGCAGGGGGTGAATCAGATTCTCCTCCCTTATATAAACAGGTATGGCAAGGTTTTCTTCTGTGTCTTAAAGACAGAAAAGAGGGGCACCTGGGTATCTCAGTGGATTAAGTATCTGCCTTCGGCTCAAGTCATGAACCCAGGGTCCTGGGATTATGCCCCCACACTGGGATCCCTGCTTAGTAGGGAGCTTGCTTCTCCTTCTCCCTGCTGCTCCCCCTGCTTGTGTGCACATGCTCGCTAGCTCTCTCTCTCTCTCTCTCTCTGTCTCTCTCTCTGTCAAATAAATAAGTAAAATCTTTAAGGGAAAAAAAAGAAAGAAAGAAAAGAGGAAGGCACTTTCTGCAGATACAAGTGGGTACAGAATGAACCCATTAATAGAGTTTTTCATTCTGGCCCTTATGAAGATAGACAAAGCCACAAAAAATAAAAATTCAAGTTCCAGTAAGGTATGTTTAAATTTGCCTGTCTAAGAAGGCATACATGCTCATGCTTATCTGGTTATCTGGGAACAGTCATCTTAATACTTCCATAATAGCAATCCCAAACCCAGGGGGCCAAACCAGGAGTCAGAAGGAGATACAACACAACCTTAGTGAAATAATAGGACAACATGAAGGGTATGCATAAAATACCTGCACCCTGAGATGCAGCATCAGTACTCTTTGGAATTTATCTCAAGAGTATAACTTAAAAGAAAGAAAAATATTATTAGCAAAATAATGTTAAGAAAATGTTTTATATATATGTACATACACATATATATATGTTACATAAGAGCAAAAATTGGAAATAATCAAAATAGGTTAAGTGCATCACTTGATGAAATACTAAGCAGCCAACTAAAATAATCATGAAGATTATACAACAGAGAAAAATAGTCACATGACAACGTGAAAAAAAATTAATTGTTCAATTAGGAAAACATTAAAAACTCATTAACTTGGAAAGAGTAAAACTAACGGTAACATCCTATACCGTAAAAATACCACAATAACAAAGTATCTATCCAGATGAGAAACACAGAAAGCAAGTTTACCTTGAGCTAGTCTTTCAAGTCGTTTTCCATGTTCCGGGGGTATTGCATACCTAAAATTTTAAAAACATAAATAAAAATTTTAGGTTTATAACTGCTCAGCTAGTATCCTTAGATAACGTCATTAAAAAAAAAAAAAAAAAAGCCAAATTCCACTTGGACGAAATGAATGGAGATTAGAAAACCAATCACAGAGTCATATACCTGGGACACTAGACAGAAGAAAAATAAACTGTAAACCACCTATTTCACTGTCCAACCACAGCATCCCAACCACATTTTTACTCATTAGGAAACAAAGGCCCAAGACTAGTAAACAACTTGGACAAGGGAGGCAGCTAGCCACAGCAGGGAGACTAGAACCTCTTTTCCAACACTCACAGCATTCCAGAAGTTTGGCGTGTTTTTAAGAAAACCAAGGTAGTTGCGCTTTCTTTTAAACCTTTTAAAATGTTTTTATTGACAAGCAGGACAGAACACAAAATTATTATGGCAATATTCATATTTCCACCAAACCGTTCTAAGAACATTATACTTTCCAAATAGATTTTATTTTTTTTTTTAAGATTTATTTATTTACATTAGAGACAGAGAGAGAGAGAGCGAGCACAAGCCGGGGAAGGGGCAGAGGGAGAAGGAGAAAATCCTCAAGCAGACTCTCAACCGGGCAGAGCCTGGCACACCTAAGATGAAATCAAGAGTCAGAAGCTTAACCGACAGAACCACCCAGGCACCTCTCAAACAGATTTTAAATAAAAAATTACCAGCAATAAAAAACACTGTTTATTGATTTTTATGATTTTATGACTTTTAAAATCTTGATTATAGAAAAAAAATTTTCACCCTTGAACAAAAATACTCATTTCTAGTTCCCAGTATTTTCAAAAGTGAAAAACTTGAACTTATCCACTGTGAACTTACTAACAAATTTTAAAACAATCATCTCACAGGCTGCCTGGGTGGCTCTGCCTAGAGCCCACTTAAGATTCTTTCAGGGAGTGGGGTACCTGGGTGGGTCAGAGGGTTAAAGCCTCTGCTTCAGCTCAGGTCATGATCCCAGGGTCCTGGGATCGAGCCAGGGAGCCTGCTTCCTCCTCTCTCTCTGCCTGCCTCTCTGCCTACTTGTGATCTCTGTCAAATAAATAAATAAAATCTTTTAAAAAAAAAAAAAAGATTCTTTCTCAGGGATCCCTCTCCCTTTGCCCCACCATTCCCGCTCACTCACTCTCTCAAAATAAATAAATAAATAAATAAATAATAAAGACAAAACAAAAAACTCCCAATTTATTACATAAATAATAAATATTATAAGCAGTTTAATGAGGAAATTTAAGGATATTAAAAATAAGGTGATCATTTCATGTTTTAAGTAAAAATGATGTTATTGCTAAGACCTACATTTGCTGTTTATTAGCTCAATATATATTAAGTACAAGTTAATTTTTACTAAAATAATTTTTCTCATTTTACTTAACACCACACTTGGTTGCATTTAATGCCATTGATAACACATGCAAAACTTAATTGGATCCAATATAACTAGGCAATTTTCTAAAAGAAAATTCAACCATATATCCTGTTCCCTAAGGCACTGTTAATGAAATTATTCCAACTGAATTGGGAAGATAAAATTTTAGCATAACTCAGTAACAATCATCCAATTTATTTATACACTGGCCACTTCTTACCTGTTTTGTTTTTTTTTTTTTTTAAGATTTTATTTATTTATTTGTCAGAGAGAGAGAGAGGGAGAGAGAGCAAGCACAGGCAGACAGAATGGCAGGCAGAGGCAGAGGGAGAAGCAGGCTCCCCGACGAGCAAGGAGCCCAATGTGGGACTCGATCCCAGGACACTGGGATCATGACCTGAGCCAAAGGCAGCTGCTCAACCAACTGAGCCACCCAGGCGTCCCTTCTTACCTGTTTTTAATCCCAGTTTACATCACCAAATATACCCAGAAAAGGGAAAAAAATCTATATATGCGGGGCGCCTGGGTGGCTCAGTGGGTTAAGCCACTGCCTTCGGCTCAGGTCATGATCTCAGGGTCCTGGGATCGAGCCCCACATCGGGCTCTCTGCTCAGCAGGGAGCCTGCTTCCTCCTCTCTCTCTGCCTGCCTCTGCCTGCCTCTCTGCCTACTTGTGATCTCTCTCTCTGTCACATAAAAAAAAAAAAAAAAAAAAAATCTATATATGCCCCAGATAAGATGGTCATGTCCCATGTCACACACACACACACACACACACACACACACACACACACACACGTATGTACACACATACATGCTTGCATACATGTGATGGCTATATGTTAGCCCACAAATGGTTGGACACAGATGGGGATATACATTGAGATTCACTTTTCTGAAAATTGGCATCAAAGTTAAAGCTCATTAATCTGAGGTTCAATCATATATTCAAAGAAAATATAAACCTATATATAAATTATAAATATACACATAAGTATAAACATACATATAAGGATAAAAATATATTAGACATAGTCTTTCAGTTAGTCCACACAACAGCTCTGTGAGAAAATCACACAGCTATCTTCTTCTTACTGTAAAGTCATCTTCTAAAGGGATACTTATGAAACTTCTTGAGGCTAATCACCAGAAAGATTTTCTGCATACATTACACATATAACAAAAATTCTTTAAATTGGACCCATGACCATAATGCACTAAGTGTGTCCCCTTGATGCAACTCACCCTTTAAGCCACTTAGGTGTAAAATGACCATTACAGGTGTGCTCCCCACTCTCTTCCAAACTACCTTCTACAGTGTGCTAAGAGTCATCTCTGCAAACTGCAGTGGATCATGACAAAGCCCTGGACCTTCAATGGCTGACTCTAACCTGAAGGACAGAAGCCAAACTTCTCTGAAGGGCACACAGGCCTGCTGCAATCTTGGCAACTTTTCTGATGTCCCTATCAAACTTGCTCTTTGGCTTTAACAAATCACTTGAAGTTCTTTCCGGTGCCCTTGCTACTTCACACCTCCACTATTTTCCATCCCCTATTTCTTGGCTTTACATGCCCTCAATTTTGCCTACTCAATAAAAACACACATTCCGGGCTCCTAGGTGGCTCAGTTGGTTAATCAACTGCCTTCAGCTCAGGTCATGATCCCAGAGTCCCGAGATCGAGTCCTGCATCCAACTCCCAGCTCCATGGGTAGTCTGCTTCTCCCTATGACCTTCTCTCCTCCCATACTCTCTCTCTCACTTTCTCTCAAATAAATTAATTAAATAAAACACACACACACACACACACACCTTCTTCCAAGCTCAGCTTGAGTCACCCCCAAGGAGAGCTTCCCCCTCCCTCTTTTGCTGCATCACCCATCGGAATACAAGCCTCCACCATGGCGCTCAGAATTTAATTTTTTTTTTTACCATTTTTGCCTCCCTCCTCTCCTCTCAACTAGACTACTATCATAACTGAACTCTGCCTGGATCTCTCTGGGCAGCTAAAGTGTTCAAAACACTATCATATAATAAGAACCTTAATTCCTTACTACCTGGCTTTCAAGGACACACCCCCCCATACACACACAAACAATCTAGTCTTAGCCTTAAATATCAACAGTCTGCTTTCAGTAGACTAGACTATGAATTATTCTGTTACTCACTCCTCACCTCAAATAGGCCCCTCCATTATACTTCAAATCCCAAACCTTCAAGCCCAAATTGCACCTCCTTGAAGCTTTCATTGACCATTATAAATCTTAGCAATCTCACCCTTCTCTTTCTCCCAGTACCCTCCTGTTATATTTTTCATGTAGTATTTACCATCTACTACTTTCCAAAGCTAGATGTTGTTCAGTGTGCATAAATCTGAGTTCTATGAGGGAGAGAGCTTACCACAACCCAGAAATTGAATTACCTTTTTAACATACCTTGTATAGTACCCAGTTAATAGCCAGGCACTCTACTATCTACCACGATCGCTTGGTTATACAGCTAATATTTAATTCTTTGAGGATATGAAAGTGACTTGCCCTTCTTTGTATTTTTTAAAACCCACCAAATAAGATGCTTCAAGTACATACTGGTTTGGTGCAATTATTAATTGTTCATTTAACCTTTAGGACAGTGTTTTTGTTTCAGATATAATGAATACTGCCAACAATTCTGCTAATATTTAGAAACTATGAATCACTAATGAACTATGAACACTCTAATTAGATATTTACAGGGTAATGTTTTATTTAAAACCAGAAGCTTTTATGAATTCAACAACAACAACAACAAAAAAGAGCTAATTTGAAAGCCAAGGTAAACGTTAACAATCCCTCCAAGCACATCTTTTGGTGGTTTACTCAAAGAAGAGACCTAAAGTGATGTTTTCCTGATAGGTGTAATACAAACACTACCTTGAATGAATAATATTTTTCAAAATGTAATAGATCCATTTCTCTGATACAGGTTTTCTATATGAAGTGGTCTACTGTGTTTCTCTTTTCAAGATATGCTCAGTCCATAAGTCCATTAGAAGCTCATTTATCAGCACTTCTCAAAAGGAAATTCCTACTTTTTAGATCACTCCCTGAAAGTCTCCCTAGCTTGGTGGGGAGTGGGTGCATCACTGGGGCTGCCACTAATATGCTTAGAAATAAATGTTCTCAGCTTCCCCACCCCCTCCACCCACACCTCCGTCACTGGGCTGTCTGACATAGGCAGCTGCCTGAGTCCCTCTGTCACTCTCACTAACGGGTGCTGCTGGTGCCTCCTGCTGGCTCAGCTTACTACCCTGTAACATCCAGGGCAGTCTTACCAGTCCAGAGCACAGAGGGCAGGACCTCTTCCAGGTCCATGCCATGTTCAAGTAGATCAGTCCTGAAAAAGGGCTGCTCTTTACTCCCTTCCCTTAACTAGACTGTGTGTGAAACAGCCCTTTCCTCCTCTCGTGTTTACATTTCCTCTTCTTGATGTTTCCTCTTGCAGTCATCTCCCAAAGAGAATCAAGCTCACATTCCCAAGGACAGTTTTCTGACAGATGAGTCTAAACTGACCCTCCCCCACTTTTACCTGACTTGGTCTCTATTGTTACTAAGGGACTGAAAGCTCAGTGAAAAGATTAACTGACCAATAAATAGTGTAACATCATCACAGCTACCATTTATTGAGCACCTACAATATACCAGACCTCATGCTAAGATCCTATAATCCAAGTTCTACTACTACCACCTCCATTTTACTGATGAGGAAACCAAGGCTTAGAATTTACTTAAGCAAGAAGGATAATACAGGTGGCACCCAACACCAGACCAATGTGGCTCCAAAGCCCAAGATGTGCTTTCCACCCCCTTATTCCATTCCTGTTTCCTCACCAATCACCACAAAGATGTCAACTGGAAGGAAGTGAAAGGGGCTAATAAGCACCCCTCTCCCCATAGACAATGATCACTGCAATCACTGGAGGGTAATCTAACTTTTGGAAGAAAAAGTCTTCTGTCTGCTGCTAACAGAACAAAGTTCCAATATTCACACAGAATACTTAATTCTCCCAGCTACTCTTCCTACCTTCATCCACTTTTAAAACTCACAATTGGAAAAAAAGAAAAAAATCACTAACCTCTCTAGCTAAAATTACAGTGTGCATCAAGCAAAAGACAACAGCATTTTAAATAAAATGTAGATATGAAAAATAAAGCCAGTAAACCACTACTAAAGTTTCCCTTTGGTTCTTGTTACAAAAACTTGATGAATCAAAAAGTACCTATTTATATTTCACAAAACTCAAAATTTCTGAAGTGGTTAATTTACAATATGCTTTTTAATCAAGGCATATTTCTAACTGTGTCAAAAAGAAGTCTGAACAACTGTGGATTTTACAGGTGTGATTATGTTAACATTTTCACATTACTGATGATATTAACATGTTTTAATATTGTGCATTTATTAAAGTATAAGCATTCATATTTTAAATTACAAAGTCTCATTAGTTAACTGCAGAAAATATAAGACTGCTTATATTCATTTCCAGTTCTTAAAAACAGATAGACGTGAGAGAAACAGCGATGCTGTGGTAGGTGCCAGGCTCCCCCTTCCAGATGAGGCCCTCACTGCATTCTCCAAAGGAAGGCTTCTCACCCCACCTCACACCCACTCAACATCATGTTCCCTCCCTGAAGATCATGGCAGTGGTGGCCCATGTACAATGAATGATACATACATGAATATAAAAGCCTGATCCCCTTGCCTCAACCTGGAGCAATTCGGAAGGCATTGCCAGCTCCAGCTGCCTATGGGATCTGCCCATAGCTCTACTGCAGTTTAACTTCCCCCTACTGCCCAGTTCTGCCTTCTATCCCCTCACAGGTGTTGTCCAAGACACCTCTGGCACACAAATCTGAGTTTCAGAGTAGGCTTCCTGAGCTACAATGAACATGTCTTTAAGTAGGTGTCACTTAAAGCTAGGCGTCTAAAAGCATGGCCTAATGAACAAGTTATCTGAGCTGAGGCCTTACAAGACTAGACAAAAAAAACCCTGAGCAAAGGAATTCAGCCAGAGCTTAGCCCCACACTTAACGGCATCTTATGGCCTATTTCCTAAAGAACAATTAAATGAAAAAGAGAAACTCTACAAGCCACATCTGCAGACAGTCATAAGTCAGGAAACTGCAGGAAAAAAAAAATCCTAACGAGGAAATTTCATTGAATAACTGAGCATTAAAAATATAAGCAGCTCTTTTCCATCTGGGATTCAAAATACAGTTCAATATCCATATACATGTAAATTAATATCCACAGCAATCATAAAAACCAAGTTATTTTTTGTCCGAAATCATTATAAAACTTAGTAAAAACAGTAACTGCACAAAACTTGATTTTCAAGAAAGAATATATTTCATGTTACTTAATCCACTGAACATTTTCTAAGGAAGATCTAAGTGTGTCTTACACATTACTAATAGGTTTTTCCCCCTGAAATGAAAAAGATACTATGAATTATTAGTTGATATCAACTATACGTAACATTAAAGAAGTCTTTGTTCCTTAATACTGATCTCTCCAAAATACTCAATAGATAACACAGTAAACAGTAAAGGGATTTTTCCAGGACTAGAGGATCAAATGACTGATTTTCAAACTGTTTTCCACGCCCGCCCCTTGTCTCCTCCCCACCTCCCCCTTCCTGGGTCCAGTGTTTCTTGATGAAAGTGCTTCAGGAAAGGAGTTACTGAGGGACAGTATCCTACCAAACACATTTCAGCCAGGTCAGCTCTTCCTTTATTTTCAGTTTTATATATTGACCTTCTAAAGAAATTTTCACTTACAGAAAGTCTGAAAACTTCTGCGCTTTCTTGAAGGGATTAACATGGTTCCTGGCACACGAAAAAAGACTTCACTAAGGGGTATCTAGGTGGCTCAGTCAGTTAAGTATCTGATTCTTGATTTCAGCTCAGGTCATGATCTCAGGGTCCTCGGATTGAGCCCCGCATCAGGCCCCACACTCAGGGGGAGTCTGCTTGAGATTCTCTTCCTTCTGCTCCCCCCCCAACCACGTGTGTGTGCTCACTCGCTCTCTCACTCTCTCTAATAAATAAATAAATCTTTAAAAAAAAGAAAAAAAGGACTTCACTAAATGGAATGGAGTCACCAAAAACAAAACATACTTCACCACCCTAGTCAAACCCTACTCCTTGAAAAATAAACTTACAAAGAATGAATAAATTTGAGATCCTAGAAGTAGGACATAAATCTCTTTGCAAGCCTACCTGTAGATGTGCAATCTCACACACATATACACAAAGCCATCTTCCTATATGCTCAAATCAAAGAATAATTTTTGCAAAACAAATAACCAAGTAATATGTATTTTCTATAAAGCTCTATCTAAACAGTAAGATTAAAACAGTCTGAAAAGGAAGGAAGAAATATGGGGAAAAAAGATAAGCTAGGCAAAGTAATTGGTGAACTATGACATTTGCCATGGTAATTTGTGAAACTAACAGGACTAATGCTTGTTTTCCATTAACTACAAAGTAAATACATTTGCATTAACCTTCTGATTTTTCCCTAAGAGTTATGGATTTGATTCAGCAATTTCTTTTCATTCGAAGGGGGCTCTCTCGTTCTTTTTAAGTGATGGTGGTGGCTTCACGTGAAAGAATAGCAGCAAGTAAATAAGAGGCATTCTGGAGGAATTCACAAGCCCCTGCTATGCTTTCCAGGGGTATCAAGAGTACACAATATAAGTTTAGAGTTCCTGTATGAGAACCCACACTTACCACTGGTTAGTAAAAAGGCATTACATCACATCACTTCAGGGAAAAGAGTGAGATTTGCTTTGAAAATCACAAACACTAGAGCTCACTGATACTTCTTTTAGGGAACTCCGCTGATCAGGGGTCTATGAGACTCCATGGATTGCAAGCATGTGGATGTGTGCCAGTATGGTGGTGTTTACTCCCAAGTCAGGCTCAGGTCTAAATAAACTATGATCCACTCTATCAATAAAAATTTTTGCTCTCACTTACCATTGTATTTTCTTCTTTTTATACCCAGTAGCTGAGTACAAAATGAATACCTTACTTCTTAACTATCTTCCCAATTTCTTAAAATTTTTGCAATAATATCTTAAAAACTATACATACACATGCCTAAAAATAATCAGAAAAACTTGTGCAATTAATTTCACTAATAGTTGGTTAAGGTATTTATACAAATCTATCTTTCCTATTTAGAGAGTAGTAATAGTAATTAGGAATAGTAATTAAAACCAGAAAGAAACTACTTAATTCCAAGAGTATTTTCTCTATATAAACCATCAAAAGGATAAAGCTCTTACCATTATCTAATTAGTCTTAATATTTGCAGTTAGAATATATTAAGCCTAAACTTACTATGTAGACAAGCAGGAGTTAGTACCATGGGTTGTTAATTCAATGTATCATTAAATATTATCAAGCTGGGGCACCTGGGTGGCTCAGTGGGTTAAAGCCTCTTCCTTCAGCTCGGGTCATGATCCCAGGGTCCTGGGATCGAGTCCCGCATAGGCTCTCTGCTCAGCAGGGAGCCTGCTTCCTCCTCTCTCTCTGCCTGCCTCTCTGCCTACTTGTGATCTCTGTCAAATAAATAAATAAATCTTTAAAAAAAAAAAAATATATATATATATATATATATATATATATATATATTATCAAGCTATCCAATCCCTAAAGCCATGTTCTGCATTCGGTGTTTAAAGAAATAACCTCAATAAGAAATTCCTCAGTAAGACTGTTTATTTAACAAATATTGAGTACCTACTACATGCTACAATCATGTCAGATACTGTGCCAGGCATGGGAGATATGCTAGTGAACTAGGGTCCCCTGATCTAGGAGCTCAGACTTTGATAAAGAAGATAAATATTAAACATACATGGGTTGATTTGATGTCAACTTGTTTGTTCTTTTAAAGAGAACTGAATTCTAAAAGTCAACAATAATTGAATACTTATTTATTAGTAAACAGCGTTTCCTCTATCCAGGAAGAAAGGAAGAAGAAAAAGAGCAAGGGGTTAGACAGAGGGGAGTGAATGGAGAGAGGGAAATATTCAGAGAAAGGGTGAGACAAATACCCAATTAAGAGCACCTGATCTCTGGACTGAGCCATGCTTCTAGCTTATCCAAACCATATACACTAGCAGATATCCTTTTGCTTAAACTAGGTTTGTGTCATTTAGAACCAAGAATTCTTATTAATATATGATCTATGTGGTCTTAGATAGGACATGCAATATGTATTTAACTGAAATTTATGAAGTATTATTGACTGAGCACTTACGATATATCAGGAGCTGTGGCACATGCTTTATACACTGTATTTTACTTCATCCACACAAGTGCCTTAGAACCTTCTGAGTGTTTTAGGAGAGGAAATTGAGGCATGGAGGTTATATAATAATTGCCCAGGTCACATGCTCAGTAAAAAGTAATGTCAGAACTCAAAACACAAGACTCAGGTACAAAAACCCCATGCTCTTCACACAACACTGAACAGATGATCTAATGAAAAAGTATCAAACTAAGTTTAAACTATCTATCCTGAATAATCTGATACTTCTTAATGCTACATGGTACTTTTACAAAACCTCACAGTTGAATAAAATTTAACGAAGTCCAAAATACTACAGCCCATTCTTAATTTTTCTAAAAACATCCAGGAGAAACTTCTTGCCTGATTTTAGACATTTTCATAGCTTAAGACAAGTCCTCTCAAATCTGACCTTTCTCATTCTCTAGAGAGTAAATCTGGAAGTCTCTTATTCACTGTGTTTGGACACAGGATTTGAGGAACCATCTAAATTCTACATTTCCCAGCAATTAACCACTATCACATATGACATTTGAAAGGGAGAATTATATTTTATTTAGCCTTGAAACCCCTACTCTATTATATAGAGATATATCTTGCCAAGTTCAGGCTTAGTCATTACTAAGACCTAAAAATGATTTATTTTCATAAGGTTATTAAAACAATAGTAATTGGAAATATTTGTATAGTACTTTACAATTTACAATGCACTTTTACAGAAAGTATATCCCTGGAACCTCCTAGCAGTTTTATAAGGAGACAGAGAATAAATCACGCCTCCATTCGGCAGTTAAAGAAATTCATGATGAAAGAAGCACAGTTATTTGCCCGAGTCATTCAACCGGTAAGTGACAGACTGAGATTTTTAAAACAGGCCTTCTGGCTCCAAAGTCAATGTCCATTCCAAGAAAATAAATACTTTACCAATGACTGCTAAAGCACTTTTCCATCTGCTTATTTAAAGCATTCTTTCTCCCCTAAACCTTTATGCCAGAAATGTTTAAATAAATCATCATCTCTTCTAAATTCTCTTCACTACAACCCTGGTTCATGAACACTTACTCAGCAAAATCTGCCACACTCAGTGCCCAGAAAAGTATGTCTCAAGGCTTCTACCTGGATCTGTGCATCTGCAGCTACTCAGAAATCCCAGGAAAATGAGTGTTCTTAATAACTATACTTTAGACAAAAATCTTTATTAAATGTTCTATATATTTCCTTGTTTGCCCTTAAACAAACTGTTGCAAAACAATACTCTTCTGATACAAACAAGAATTATGTACAGAGCCTCGGTCCTATAGCCAGGCCTTGTGTTAAGTGCTGATGATTCAAAGGCAGATACAGACCCCAACTTCAAGGCAGCACAGGAAGGGTGAGGAGGTAGTCAAAAGCACCTGGTGCAAAAACAAATATCTAAAGAAGGGGCAGCAGATGGTCCAGAAAGCCTCTGGGCAAAAAAGAAGAGATATGCAGGCAGAAAACAGCAGAGAACACTGTAAACACGGAATTAAGGAGGAAATCTTAGGCAGTTTTGCAACAATCACATCCAAAAGCTGATGGCTTAAGGGTAGAATTGAAGAAGTCAAAATTCAACACCAGCCTATAAGGCTAGAAGGAAAAGACACATTGCTAGGTTCAGAGATGTCAAGCACAGGTGAGAGCAACCCCGGAGAAAAGTAAACGCAACTATGCCACATACAACTCAACAAGAAGAAGACAGCAGAAAAGGAAACCAGTGCACGTACATGCATGCACATAGAGAACCTTATGTCACCTCCTCATCTTCTCATTTTCTAGATAGGGTAAGCCTTAAGCTGGGCTCCTTGCTCAGTGTGGAGTCAACAGGAGATTATCTCCCTCTCCCTCGTCCTCCCCTTCTGCTCCTCTTACCCACAACCACCCCACGCCCCTCTCTAAAATAAATAAAATCTTTCAAAATAAACAAACAAAGGAGTATAGTTATCTGTCCAAAGCCACAAACGTTAGTAGTAGAATAAGGAACAGAGCCAAGATTGCTGGTCCCTTGAATCTAAGCTCTGCCAACAGACACTGCCTACCTCCCATATTTATATAAATTTGTACTGCTTCTACTACCTTTCAAAGCTCACTTAAAATATATCATGATGAGTATTAAAATGAATTTCAGTGATAAGAGAATTTACCTCAAAATTATTTATGCTGAACTAATATAATCTTTCATAAATCTACACGGAAATATCCTTAGAGTCATTTATATCATTCTTTTTCTACAGTAGTTATCTTAGAAATTGGAATGTAGATTAGTGGTCATAACTCACTGCTGGGTTTTATTATTTTATCATTATAAATAATGGTCAAGGTTAAAGATAATAGTGATATTATAAATCTACCTTTAATGCATATAATGAAGTCTATATGTCTATAGTAACTAATAGAGTAATTACAGAAAATACAGATGCTAGCAGAAAGAAATTCTTTGAAAATGGGCATAATTATTCTCATTCATGAACAGTGGTACTCTTTCACTAAGCCACAAGACTCTAGAATCAGTCTTCTCCCTGACCAGAATACTCTCCCCTAAGTGATCTTTAGGAGATAACATAATTCTGTTCAGGAAGTATGGGGGAGAGGATCATCTTTCTTGATAAGAAAGCAGAGATATCATCAAAACTCCTCTAATAGTGCGGGGGTGAGGGAATAAAATAAACTCCTCTAATACTATAATTTCAAATTATTGTCCTGGGCATTCTCATTAGCTGACTTCTAAAACACCCCCAGAAAAATTTTGTTACTAACTTTTCAGATTTCTTAAGGAAAATAAAGTATATAGTTGCCTATACACTAAATTTTACCAACATGTGTTGGATTTGCCCATTTCATTTAATTTTGTTCACACTGAAAGTGAATATCAGAAAGAGCCTGGAGGTAATTATGCAGCTGAGAGACTGCCCAGGTGCCTAGGAATTGCTTAAAATATTTCTCTAAGTCTCTCAAAGTTAAGTCCCAAAAGTATTAAAGGATGACATTCCAACAGATATTATGGTGGTGTTGAAGAAACATGATAAAGACCCACATGGCCTTAAGCATGTGCTCAAAACTGGCCCTCAGTAAACACCTATGTAATGAACAGTCCCATCATACCAGGCTGTCACAAAAGCCTCTCTGGGTCCTAGACCACCTACTAAAAATGTTTTATTTAAAATACTTAAAATTTTTATTTATTCCATGTAGAGAGCAGATTGCTAAGGATTTATGAAATGAAACATGCAAGTAAAACACCTTTAATATATGTTAAACAGCTTCCCCCTTTTTTTAGATCATAAAACTCCATAAAGAAATCAGAACTGCCTGGATTTTTCTTGTATGCCCTAGGAACTTTGCTCTTCTACCTAAAACTTGCCTTCCAACTAAATGTTATTTGTGATTATTAGGAACTTTTGCTATATTTGAATTATTTGAATAAAATTCACAACTTCATACTCAACACATGAAAAAAACCTCAAGGGCAAGTAATAATGGCAAAATGGAGGTGGAAATTATCCCCAAATTATTGCATCTCAATACCTAATCAGCAGGAGAACTTGGAAAGAGGCCATTATCTTTAACTTGGAGGCAGGAAAGCTACTGGGTTGACACAAGCACCTGAAGAGCAACCTATCATGTTCACATCCATCTGAAACATCATCTTTCCTGGATTGGTCAAGGTCATACCTCATATGCTTCTGTCTGTATTTTCCTGCATATATGTGTATTATAGAAAACAGAATTAATATTTAAATTTCCCTAAAACTAAAACCCACAAAAACAAGTTCAAAACATGAAACTGGCTAACCACAAAGGATCCCGGGAAAAGTGACAAACTAGCAATTATGTATGTGTACTAACAAGTACATAAGAATATACTACATGATGTATTTTACAAAGCAGCACATCTTTAAGTCATTGCTCAAATAGACAAGGGAAGAGGCTCACAAACACAGGAAACTGCAAGTTAAAAACACTTATTAACAATAACATTCTTTTCCCCTGCCCATCATCCAAAGAGCAAGAGCAGGCCTCTTGATTGATCCCTCCTTTCCTACTCTTATCATTTATTTAGAAGAAGCTGGACCAGAATATCATTACTGTTACCTAATACCCAACATCAATGAAGTCACCTTTCACTCTTAACTATTTCCAGCATACCTTCCAACAAATGCTCAGAGAAGTAAAAATGCCTAACAAATTCTTTTATCAATCCATGCCCCACAAAATGATCTGCAAGCCACCTTAGATACACCAGTCACCACTAGCTTTACGGTTTTGAACAAAACCATGAGCAAAATGGAACACAATCAATTATTACACTCAAAAACTTTCAATTCACATAAATCTGAATTCACCAGATAAGGGAAGAAAATCCTCTTCAGTAGATTCATATTGCCCAAATTTCAAAACTCTTAAGCAAATGAATATTAAACATGTAACTTGCCAAGACTTGGGCTCTCCAAAGTGGAGATAATTAATGCTGTAGAGGTCCATATCCTCGGTGTGCCATGCGAATGTGGTTTTCCACATGCCAAAATAGAGATAAGGGGTATTTACACCCTCTATAGAAATACCGCACTCTTCCTCAACCACATCCAAGACTGTATTTAGGCGAGCTATGTTCCATTCATCCACACCCTGGAACCAGGAGAGAGAAAAAAAAAAAATTAAACATTAATAAGCTAATAAAGATAACATTTACTAATCAAACTTTCATGTGCCAAAATTATCACACTGTGTATTTTAATTCACTGAGAAATGAAAAATAGAGCAATCATTATTCAGGTGATATATCAATTATTAATTATCCAAGATTATTACTGGCATAATGTAGTTCTATATGAACATAAGTATGAAAGTATAGCAAAAAAACTTCCTGATTCCAAATGGAAGTATAAGTTAAATCCCCACCCCTCACCTGTTGTTTGTAAAAAGTCACTGATTCAAAGAATATGACTTTTTGAAGAATATGAAAGTGAAGAATATGAAAAGTGAGCTTTTCCATCTTTGGCATACATGCCTTTTATTTGAGAAAGGAGGTAGCTTTTTGCTTTTTAATTTATTTGTACATTATTTTAGAAGTCATGTTCAATGTCAGACATTATCTCAAGATACCAATGGCAAAATATTTCTTTTGGGCTCCCACTCTCATCCCTATTCATTTCATTTTAGCACATGATACATCATTTCCTAAAAATTCCACCTCTAATTATGGGGAAAACTCAGCATTCTTCTAAACCAGAGATTGTTGTACTTTTACTGTTCCTTCAACTAAATATTAACTTCTTATGTTGATGGGAAGTTTTTTTGTTTTTGTTTTTTTAAAGATTTTATTTATTTACTTGACAGATAGAGATCACAAGTAGGCAGAGAGGCAGGCAGAGAGAGAGAGGAGAAAGCAGGCTCCCCACGGAGCAGAGAGCCTGATGTGGGGCTCGATCCCAGGACCCTGGAATCATGACCTGAGCCGAAGGCAGAGGCTTTAACCCACTGAGCCACCCAGGTGCCCCGATGGGAAGTTTTAAACA
Source organism: Enhydra lutris kenyoni (assembly GCF_002288905.1). Taxonomy (NCBI): domain Eukaryota; kingdom Metazoa; phylum Chordata; class Mammalia; order Carnivora; family Mustelidae; genus Enhydra; species Enhydra lutris. Next base: position 2,268,227 of record NW_019154131.1, on the reverse strand, counting down.
CAGAATAACTGATTAAAAAATACTTATCCAAACTTTAATAAAATTGCTGGAAAAATCTAGTTTTATAGCAATAATGGTGATGATAGAGAGAAAAGGATAGAATCACTGATACTAGAGTTATGGTATAGGAAAAGATTCTGGTTTTATTAGAACTTACCAATTACTCAATTATAACTCATAATTGCTTAAGATCGTTAAAAAACTGTGTATTTTTCCTTTTATAAGAAATACATGCCTTTCTCATAATGAAACATAAAGATTAGAGATTGGGCCCATTCTATGCAATCATGAGGAAACTGCAATCCCTTTAAATCCAATTCAGTCTCCTCGTGGTGCTATTAAAGAAGTTCATTAAATGTGTTCCTCTATACTGATAAGACCTTCTCCAATGACTATGCCAATGACCACATTGACTACCACATCTAATATTTTCCTTATACACTAAAAACTTCCAGGGTTGTTCTGTTTTTATACAGGTCTGTAGACAATTCTCTAATCAGTGTATTAACTTTACTTCCTCATGCTTTGGGTTAGGAAAGTTATTGATGCAGCAGTTACTAAAGCTCTGCCTCAGGTAACATAATTAAAAGTCCCAGGGAAAATAATTTAATTTCCAAATTTCCCTAAGCAGCCACTCTATCTACAACTTAAACCCCACAGTGGGAAGTGTGCATTTAGAAATTGGTCAAAGTATCTATTTAGAGAAGATTCCAACTTATGAGACCTCATAAAAATTAAATCAAATTCTATAAAATGTTTTATCACACTCTATTTATAGTGATGCAGTCTCTCAACTCTAGTCCAATCAGACCTCAGTCCAATCACTCTAATAATAGAGTCCTATTTGAAAGTCATTACTGAGGCAATGAATCTAAAGTAATAAATGAGCACCATATTAGAGGAATCATTTTTAAAACTGAATGAGCTTGAAAATTTAAGAACAAATTATTCCTCTGAAATTCCTAAGATTCTTTTCTTTATTTCTAACTGATATTATTTTTCAGGAATAACTGAGGCTGAATCCTTTGACATCCCTTGACCTGCAGCTCTAAGGGGAAGAAAGTGAAGAAGAAAGAATACTGAAAGAAGACCTAGATTACAGCCCCAGCTCTGCCACTGACCAGGGCAAAAATCACTGAGACTTTCTGAGCTTTCAGTCTGTCTTCATGAAAACATGAGAGCTACAGCATCTTCCTAGAGTTGCTAAGAGTACTGAATAGACTAACAGACACAAAATCTTTGGAAAATAACACCTACTATTTCTTAGAACCTATGAAATAGACATCTCCACTATTCTCTAATAAGTCTGACTAGAAAGCCTCCCCAAACAATGAGATAAGTGATAATAAAGTCCGGTGAAATTCTTTCCATTAATGGTTCTTTCCATTAATGGGCAAGTAACATATTTGCAGTACTTCCTTCTGGACAGAGCCACAGTTGCCATGATGCTGAAATTCAATTTCTTTTATTAAAATAAAAAGTCATATCATTTCAACTAAAGAGGTTATATTAAGAGTAACTGGCATAACAGAGACTAAGAATAAATCTTACTGCTTCAAAATTCCTTCTCCAATTTGTGTCCTCTACTACTGACTGAACTACCTAACAGCTACCAAGGACAGACTCTGCTCAAACACTGAAGAGTCCAGGTTGTCCTCAGAGAGTTAGAAAAGGAGTACACCTAGTTTGTCATTTAGACAAACTGTTATACCACACTCTACTCCATTACACTACACATACCCACATACTATACCTATTCAAAACAATCCTGTAAAATATGTAACACTATACCCAAATGAGCAAATGGAAAAACTAATACTCCTAGCTAGTAGTAGGTGGCAAAGATAAACCTAAATCTGCTTCCTGACCTAAACTCCATGCTTCCAGTTCTGATCATCTTAAAATAAAACGTGTCATCCTCTTCTCTCAGCCTCCTCAACAAAGATCCAAGGAGCTAAAATTTAGGACAGGCAAACCCATAAAGTTCCCAAATTCTTCCTACCCACAGGGAGAGACATCCTACACCCACACTGGCAAAGCTTAAAATGCAAGCCTGCTTCACTTTTGTGGAGGTGGTAACAGAACTCATTTAGTGTAAAAGCAATCTCAAAAGACGCTAGCTACAAACAAGCCCCACATGACAGGATGGAATTTGTCAAACTATTCAAAGTTTACAGCCACTGAGTCTGAGCAGAAAGTCTGCAAACCAGTCCAAGTTCATAGCCAAATGCCTTTTCTCAGATTCCATCCCCTCAAATAAAGCTCTCCCACACATCTTTCAAGAGATGCTTGAGCATCTGTTTTGTATATTTGTAATTCACCTGACTTCCACTAGGCAGACATTACCTGCCAGGTCCCACTCCCTTCACTCCAATCACCCATTTGGCATTCTGGGCCTGTCCCGCTCCATTTGTCTATTTACCCTGTATCTGTCAGGTTTTCTGAAATAACTCACAATTGGCCCATGATTTGTGCAGATACGCATAACTGAGAAGTTTATGAAGGATTTCTCCTTTCAATCTCTGTATCTTCCACCTATCAGGAATCTGATGGCAGTTTGAAAGAACTCTTAAGTCTTCATTACCATAAGTCTTCATTACCATAACCAGAGCCAGGTGCTGTCTGAAGACCAGGCTTTGGATTTCACAGAAGGAGTAACATCAGAACAGGAACAATACATTTATATAACTCCAGAAAGACAGTACCAAGTTTGAGTTCCTGGCCCTTGTGCTCTAGGCCTGTGTCCCTGAAATAGGCCATAGCCGGGGCAATAAGCAACCTCTCCTCAGGACTGTGCACAACTGTGACTCCCCCTACAGTGACTGCACTCAGTCACTAGAAGACTGAAGGATGACATAGCATCAACATATCATGTTAGAAACCTCACCAATAATAAGCCATTCCCACCTAACACAGAGAAATAATGAAAAACTCATAGAAAACCAGTTTTTTCCCAAAATATTTCCAGTGGGACATTAGTCCTATCAGCAGATATAGTCAAACTTTAGCTTCTATTTCTCCTCCTCTTAGAGAGTCATAGAGCTGACAGGTACTCCAAAGGATGTGAGAGGTCCTTTATAAGAAAGTCTGTTTAACTCTGCTTAACTCCAAATTTACCAAATATCACTTAACCATGGAATCTTGTTTATATAATACATTAAAATTCCATAAAATCATGCTGTGTAGGGGGTGCCTGGGTGGCTCAGTGGGTTAAGGCCTCTGCCTTCAGCTCAGGTCATGGTCTCAGGGTCCTGGGATCAAGCCCTGCATCGGGCTCCCTGCTTGGCAAGGAGCCCGCTTCCCACCCCCACCCCTGCCTACTTGTGATCTCTGTCTGTTAAATAAATAAATTAAAAATCTTAAAAAAAAAAAAATCATGCTGTGTGGGACAGCACATTCAGGGAAGGATTATAGTAAACTGCTCCTTAAATGTCTCAGCCCAAAGAACTCAGTAGTAAAAGAGAAAATAATTTGAGCCACAACTGCAATGGCATTTTAGACCCCAGGGTATGTGATGGGTGGCTGGAATATGGTTCCATCTATTGTCATAACACGCATATGTAATTTGATTGTGCCACCTAAAAATACATAGAGAGAATGTAAATTTAATGCATTTAAAACCTTCTCAAAAAGGTATTTCTAAATGAAGACAAAGAGATTAAAACTAGGAAGGAAAGACAGAAGACATGACCAAATTTTTAAAACTATCAAACATACTGATGACCAGAGAATGGGTTTAAAAAAAAAAAAAAAAAAGTACATAAAAATGAAGGCACAGGGCCACCCGGGTGGCTCAGTCCATTAAGCATCTGCCTTTAGCTCAGTTCATGATCTCAGGGTGCTGGGATGGAGCCTGGCATCTGGCTCCCTGCTAAACAAGGAGTCTGCTTCTCCTTCTGCCTACCCCTGCCCCCGACCCGCTTCTGCTCTTTCTCTCTCTCAAATAAAATCTTTTTTTTTTTTTTAATTTTTATTTATTTCTGAGAGAGAGAGAGAGGGAGCACAAACACAGGGAAGGGCAGAGGGAGAAGCAAATTCCTGCTAAGCAGGCAGCCCCATGCAGGTCTCCATCCCAGGATCCTGGGATAATGACTTGAGCCGAAGGCAGATGCTTAACCAACTGAGCCATCAAGGCAAACCTCAAATAAATAAAATCTTTAGGAAAGAAAAATAAAGGCACATCCACCAAAGCCTACATAAAGGTTGTTCTAAATCAAAAGACAAATTAGTAAACTTACGAAAAGCAAGGTTACACACTCTTTTTCCGCCCTCACCAAGCAAATAGCAAAATGGAATAAAGAATTTCTATCTCAAAGAATGACACGATCTCAGAAAAGCAACATGCTGCACATGGGTCAAAAGCTCTCTAATCAAATGCTGGCTCCAGCACTTAGCAGGGTTATAGGATCTGATGGCTTCTCAATGGTCATTTGTAGAAGAGCAGCCAGCTGGGCCCTGACAAGAGTGTGACCACTTTGAAACAGCCATAGTAAAGGTCCAGTGTTTAATGGAACTACTTTCAAAAATTATATCCTTGTCAACAGCATATATCCCAAATTACATCCTTGTCAACAGAAGTATCCCAAAAATACATAAATCCAGACTTGCCTACCTTACAGGAAAACTGCAAAGGTAAGATTACAAAATACATATGAAAAAAAAATTTTTTTTTATTTCCTTTCTAACTAAATTTTTCTTTCAGAAACATGGGAAGGGGTTTCAGGACCACAGCTTGTTTGAGTGGTATTCCCTGGGGTTCAGGGCCCACCTCACCTCAAAGATAATTGTCACAGCATGTTCCAAAGAGCACAGCACGAAGTGAAGAGCTAGGTGATAAAGCAGGAGTTACAAATTCAGGTGCTCAAAGAGCACAGCAGGTAACATCAGTGAGTGAAGCAGCCAGGTGTAAGTCAAAGCGGGGTGGGGGAGACCATTTGGAGACCTTACTCATTTCCGAAATGGGGAGACCTACCCATTTGGAGACATCTACTATCCTTTCTAACAAGGACAGCCATTACTGAGCTCCTGTCTATTGCTGTCACTAGAAAAGCTGCCAGATCTTCTGACGAGCCCTAAATTCAAATGTTATGGGATATGAACCAACTTTTAAAACCATGTGGATCAAACAAAATACATCTGTGGCCACTTCTGCAAAAATACAGTAGGCATTAAAGAGTTCACACTTATTGCAGTAATTTATATGTGATGAAGAAGAAAGAAGTTTTGGATATAGGCTATAAATACAAAGTTAGTAACTGTGAGCTTGGGACAGAGACACTGCTCAAGATTTTTAAAACTAATCATACATTTGCCCGACACTAAATAACAACGTCAGGTATTCTACAAAACTGTCCAGTAACCAGAGTGAGATTGTGCAAGTGGCATGACAGGAATCTACTCTCCATATACACATTGTCCTCCCATTCCATCACTGTGTAGAAATCCAATATGCTAATGAACAGAAAAACACAAAGTAAAATGGGAAAATGTAAAGCCTGAGTAATTATGAAAACTGAATAACCAACTGCAGATAACTGGAAGGAAGCACATAGGTTTAGACAAAACAGTCCTGAACAAAGCTATTTAACTTCTTCAGACAAGCCTCTGTGAAGCAATAGCCAGGATAAGAGTGAAAAGAGGGCAGAAGAAAGCTGTGTAAGAAATAAGCCACACCACGCGCACCTACCAAGTGACAGGCAGTGACAACACGCATACCTGCCAAGTGACAATTCTGTGAGCTGTACTGCACCAAGGTCAACCTGACTATACATTCTGCTTTGTCCACAAAGTAGAAGAGTTAAAATCACTTGCCTATAAGTATGAAAAATTGCTACAATATCAACAACAATCATGTGAAAAAAGCCCTGGATGACCACTGAAACACTTCCAACTGAAGACTCAAACCAATGAAGAATTTCTTCACTCTATTTTACGTATTTCAGGGACTGCTTTTTCATTTGCTTTACATAAAATCTGGGTGGCTATAGAACAATAACTGATAAATTGACACACTCACTATTATTAATTATATTTTTATGGCACCTTTCATACAGTAGGAGAGTCTATATGGTTCTTGTTTTCCAAAATCAGTTCTAAACACTGACCTGCCAATCTCTCACTTAGGCTTTCCACATCTTCATTGCCATCACTTTATTATATTCTATCCTCAACACTGTCAACATCCAAACACATGCTTCTCTCCCCACCCCCCATCTCCTGCCATCATCTTCAGCACCTTCAATGTTATACCCACGGGGCTACTTTCCAAACAATGTCATGAGCCCTCAATCTCATGCCCATGCACATGCCCAGTTCTGAAACAAAGTGATGTATGCAAAAAATCTTTTAAAAAATTAGTAAACAAACCTTAAAAAAAAGAAAAATTACCTTTTCTTTATATCTGATATCCACAAAAAAACTAGTGCAAGTACTTGGCAATTATTTTATTAATGCAGAGACCTAAAATGCACTGAGATAATCCCCATGTTAGCAAAGCGCCCTCGTTTTACAGATGGAGGTAAGATGCTCAGCAAGTTAATAGCAATTTAACTCCTTGTTTGATGTTAGAGCAGTCTCCTCAGTAGCAAATACACTGTCTGTCCAGCAAATCAGAATTCTTTGTAATCAATCCCTTCAGAAATACTGGAATTGGTTCCATTTTTAAACTCAGTATTATAATATGGCATTTCTGATTAGCACATAATGTGCACTATGCAGTATTTTTTAAAATTTTTAGGTATTTTTACCTAAACAGATTAAACAAAAATACTAATTTTTAAGTATTTTTTTAAAGGATTATGTTTTCCTCATTTGGCTTTTACCATTCCTTTTACTGACCCTGTCACAGCGAAGCCAACACCTAACAAAAGACCATGCACCAATCTCCACTAATTCACTGGGAACTTAGAGCTAGGCTAATGTAAATTACTGCCACTAATTCACATGCCTTTAACAAGCCCTTAAAGTCTCAAAGGTAATGCACACAGAGAAAGAAAAATAAAACTTGGTCAGTGCTTTAAAGACTTCAAAATTCAATCCATTTTACACTGTGTGAAAATTGTACCTTTCCATAACTAAAATGAAAGCTCTGGTCCACATTTTAAAATAGACTGAGGATTTCCTACAGATCTTTACACAGTAAGAATAAAATCAGACCCACACGAAATTCATTTTGCTTCAAAGTTCACTACAACATGTAACATGATAGTCCTTTTTGTTTCTTTCTTTCCATAAAAATATCTCACTTCTCTGAACTTTCTAGTTTTAAAACAGACCTCCTTTTCTCAAAAAGTTAAAAACAGAACTACCCTATGATCTAGCAATTGCCTTCTAGGTATTTATCCAATATAAAAATACTAATTCAAAGGGATCCATGTACCCTGACGTTTAGAGAAGGGTTATCCACAATAGTCAAATTATGGAAACAGCCCAAGTTCCATCAAGTGATGAATGGATAAAAGAAGATGTGGTATGGAATGCCTGGGTGGCTCAGTCAGTTGAGTGTCTGCTTTCAGCCCAGGTCATCATCCCAGGGTCCTGGGATCGAGTCCCACATGGGGCTCTCTGCTCCTCGGAGAACCTGCTTCTCCCTCTACCTGCCACTCTCCCTGCTTGTGCTCTCTCTCTGGAAAATAAATAAATAAAATCCTTAAAAAACAAGAAGAAGACGATGACGATGTGGTATATATATAGAATGGGATATTACTCAGCCACAAAAAAGAATGAAATCTTGCCATTTGCAATGACATGAGTGGGATTAATGAGCATAATGCTAAGTGAAATAAGTCAGTCAGTCAGTCAAAGACAAATACCACATGATTTTCTCATATGTGGAATTTAAGAAACAAAACAAATGAGCAAATGGAGGGGAAAAAAAAGAGAGAGAGAGAGGGGCACACCAAAAACCAGACTCTTAACTACAGAGAACAAACTGATGGTTACCAGAGGAGAGGTGGGTAGGGAAATGGGTAAAATAGATGAAGGGGATTAAGGAGTGCACTTGCTGTGATGAGCACCAGGTGTTGTATGGAAGTGTTGACTCACTATATCGTATACCTGAAACTAATATTTTTTTTTAATATTTTATTTAATTATTTGACAGAGATCACAAGTAGGTAGAGAGGCAGGCAGAGAGAGAGAGGAGGAAGCAGGCTTCCTGCTGAGCAGAGAGCCCAATGTGGGACTCGATCCCATGACCCTGGGATCATGACCTGAGCTGAAGGCAGAGGCCTCAACCCACTGAGCCACCCAAGCGCCCCACCTGAAACTAATATTATATTGTACGTTATCTAACTGGAATTTGAATAACTTTTTTAAATTTTTAAATAAAATAAAAATAAAACAGACCTCTTTTCCCCTTTACATTTTTATATACCAAAATACTTACAATTTTATAGCAGTGCTTTTTCTTTCTAAAAATCTGGACAATAACCAACCTAGAACAAGTTTTTAAAGAAACAAAATTCTTCAACAAAAGTACCATAAAAAAAGATAAACTGTTCACCTTAAAAAGGTAATTATGAGTATGAAAAGAAGAAGGACAGAAAATAAAAAGGTAGAACTGCCCAGTCAAATAAAAAAAAACTGTAGAGAGCTTGGGATGCCTGTATGGAGTCTGCACTATTAAGGGTTTCAGGTTATGTTAGTGTGTCCCTGGTTCCAGGCAAAAGCAATCCCAGCCCTCCTGGGAGAAAAGCTCCCTCCATTTAGACCTATAAATTTTTCACAAATTAAGATCAAGTCAAAGCATATAACCAAAGATCGCCATACACACAGGGAGGCAAGGCAACACTGGACAAAGCTAGCTGACAAAGCATTTAGAACCATCCCCCAGCAAGGGCTGCTGACATTAGAATTACCAGAGAGACAATAAAGAACATGATTTAAAGAAATAAAATATAGAATCACAAAAACAAGCTCATAAAATAAACTATTTAGAATGACCTGTCAGATCTGGAGGAAGGGGTGGACTTCTAGAAAGGAAATACATCATCATTAAATTAAAAACTCAATTAAAGGGTTAAACAAGAGAGGTAGTTAACCAGAAGATAAAATTTAAGGCCTTACCATACAGTGCAATACAGAAGGATGATGAGATAGAAAATCTGAAAGTGAAGCAATACTTAGAACAATAGTATGTCTCAGGAGAAATAAAAATTCTAAAACCAAATTAAATGAAAACGGCTGATTAAAATCAATTACATTAAAATTAAAATCTTCATTCATTAAAGACACTGTAAATAAACCTACCTCTAAAAATTCTTATGTCAACTTTAGTTAACCTTAAATATGCTGAACTGAATCTATAAAACAGTTATCTCAGAACTTTACTAATGCTGCAGCTTTTATTTTCCAAATGGCCAAAATAACAAAATGGCTATTATATTTATGGATTAAAAACTGCTTATTAAGGGGTGCCTAGGTGGCTCAGTGGGTTAAAGCCTCTGCCTTCGGCTCAGGTCGTGATCCCAGGGTTCTGGGATCGAGCCCCGCATCGGGCTCTCTGCTCAGCCAGGAGCCTGCTTCCCTTCCTCTCTCTCTGCCTGTCTCTCTGCCTACCTGTGATTTCTGTCTGTCAAATAAATAAATAAAATCTTTTTTAAAAACTGCTTATTAAGTCTTTATTATTACACCTATTCTTGAAAACGATAATATTCTATGTGGCCAAATATATGAGCTTATTCTAGACTTACTTCAATGTTCTTCATTTTTAATTTAACTCTTCACAGACATGTTGAAAGTAAAAATACTATTTTGTCTGTATTCCTTTTCAAGTATTTCTAGGTAAGGGATTAAAAAATGAACCACATTTCTGATGTAATAAAATATGAAATCGGTCAATCAAAGGTCAGAGATGATTAATTTTTTTGCTATATACCTTTATTCATTATTTTGTGATCAAAAGTTACTAAGTGATCAAGAGGAGTCAAGATGGCAGAGAAGTAGCAGGCTGAGACTACATCAGGTAGCAGGAGATCAGGTAGATAGCGTATCTAAAGATTGCAAACACCTACAAATCCAACAGGAGATCGAAGAGAAGAAGAGCAGCAATTCTAGAAACAGAAAATCAACCACTTTCTGAAAGGTAGGACTGGAGGAGAAGTGAATCCAAAGCGACAGTAAGATAGACCTCGGGGGGAGGGGCCGGCTCCTGGCAAGCAGCAGATCAACGGAGCACTAAATCAGGACTTTTAAAAGTCTGTTCTGCTGAGGGACATCCTCCAGAGGCTAAACCAGGGTGAAACACACGTGGGGTCAGTGTGGCCCCGTAGGGTCACAGAAAGATCGGGTGTCTGAGTGTTGCAGAGCTTGCAGGTATTAGAACGGGGAAGCCGGCTACAGAGACAGAGCCGAGGAGTGAGCTCTCAGCTCGGGGTTACCTTGAACTGGTTGCAGGCTCGGTGAGCTCGGAGCGCGGCTGGAGGCCAGGGAGACAGGAGTAATAGGGCGCTTTTCTCTGAGGGTGCACTGAGGAGTGGGGCTCCAAGCTCTCGGCTCCTCTGGGCCAGAGACTGGGAGGCCGCCATCTTCATTTCCGTCCTCCGGAACTCTACGGAAAGCATTCAGGGAACAAAAGCTCCTGAAAGCAAACCTGAGCTGATTACTCAGCCTGGCCCCTGGTAAGGGCAGTGCAATTCCGCCTGGGGCAAAGAACCTTGAGAATCACTCCAAAAGGCCCCTCCCCCAGATGATCAACAAGAAATCCAGCCAGGACCAAGTTCACCTACCAAGGAGTGCAGGTTCAATACCAAGGAGAGCAGCAGAATTCCCGAGGAGGAGAAAGCAAAGCACGGAACTCATGACTTTCTCCCCATTATTCTTTAGTCTTGCAGTTAATTTTTTTTCTTTTTTTATCTTTTTTTTTCAATTTTTTTTCTTCTTCTGCTAAATTTTTTTTAACTTTTACCCTTTTTTAAAGTTTTTTAACCAGTTTATCTAATATATAGATACTTTTTTCTTTTTTATATTTTTTCTGTATTCGTTTTCTTTTTTTAATTGTTTTTTTCTTTTTTCCCCTGAACCTCTTTTTATCCCCTTTCTCCACCCCACGATTTGGGATCTCTTCTGATTTGTTGAAAGTGTATTTTCCTGGGGTCTTTGCCACCGTTTTAGTATTTTACTTGCTCCTTCATATACTCTTATCTGGACAAAATGACATGGTGGAAAAATTCATCACAAAAAAAAGAACAAGAAGCAGTACTGAAGGCTAGGGACCTAATCAATACAGACATTGGTAATATGTCAGATCTAGAGCTCAGAATGACGATTCTCAAGGTTCTAGCCGGGCTCGAAAAAGAAGAAGATATTAGAGAAACCCTCTCGGGAGCTATAAAAGCCCTTTCTGGAGAAATAAAAGAACTAAAATCTAACCAAGTTGAAATCAAAAAAGCTATTAATGAGGTGCAATCAAAAATGGAGGCTCTCACTGCTAGGATAAAAGAGGCAGAAGAAAGAATTAGCAATACAGAAGACCAAATGACAGAGAATAAAGAAGCTGAGCAAAAGAGGCACAGCTACTGGACCACGAGGGTAGAATTCCAGAGATAAGTGACACCATAAGACGAAATAACATTAGAATAATTGGGATTCCAGAAGAAGAAGAAAGAGAGGGGGGAGCAGAAGGTATATTGGAGAGAATTATGGGAGAGAATTTCCCTAATATGGCAAAGGGAACAAGCATCAAAATCCAGGAAGTGCAGAGAACCCTCCTCAAAATCAACAAGAATAGGTCCACACCCCATCACCTAATAATAAAATTTACAAGTCTTAGTGACAAAGAGAAAATCCTGAAAGCAGCCCGGGAAAAGAAGTCTGTAACATACAATGGTAAAAATATTAGATTGGCAGCAGACTTATCCACAGAGACCTGGCAGGCCAGAAAGAGCTGGCATGATATATTCAGAGCACTAAACGAGAAAAACATGAAGGCAAGAGTACTATATCCAGCTAGGCTATCATTGAAAATAGAAGGAGAGATTAAAACCTTCCAGGACAAACAAAAACTGAAAGAATCTGTAAACACCAAACCAGCTCTACAGCAAATATTGAAAGGGGTCCTCTAAGCAAAGAGAGACCCTAAAAGTAGTAGATCAGAAAGAAACAGAGACAATATACAGTAACAGTCACCTTACAGGCAATACAATGGCACTAAATTCGTATCTCTCAATAGTTACCCTGAATGTTAATGGGCTAAATGCCCCAATCAAAAGACACAGGGTATCACAATGGATAAAAAAAAAAAAAAAAAACCCACCTATATGTTGCCTACAAGAAACTCATTTTAGACACGAAGACACCTCCAGATTTAAAGTGAGGGAGTGGAAAACAATTGACCACGCTAATGGACATCAGAAGAAAACAGGGGTGGCAATCCTTATATCAGATCAATTAGATTTTAAGCCAAGGACTATAATAAGAGATGAGGAAGGACACTATATCATACTCAAAGGATCTGTCCAACAAGAAGATCTAACAATTTTAAATATCTATGCCCCTAACGTGGGAGCCAACTATATAAACCAATTAATAACAAAATCAAAGAAATACATTGACAATGATACAATAATAGTAGGGGATTTAAACACTCCCCTCACTGAAATGGACAGATCATCCAAGCAAATGATCGACAAGGAAATCAAGGCCTTAAATGACACACTGGACCAGATGGACATCACAGATATATTCAGAACATTTCATCCCAAAGCAACAGAATACACATTCTTCTCTAGTGCACATGGAACATTCTCCAGAACAGATCACATCCTGGTTCCTAAATCAGGTCTCAACCGGTATCAAAAGATTGGGATCATTCCCTGCATATTTTCAGACCACAATGCTCTGAAGCTAGAACTCAATCACAAGAGGAAATTTGGAAAGAACCCAAATACTTGGAGACTAAACAGCATCCTTCTAAAGAATGAATGGGTCAACCAGGAAATTAAAGAAGAATTGAAAAAAATTCATGGAAACAAATGACAATGAAAACACAGTGGTTCAAAATCTGTGGGACACAACAAAGGCAGTCCTGAGAGGAAAATATATAGCGGTACAAGCCTTTCTCAAGAAACAAGAAAGGTCTCAGGTACACAACCTAACCCTACACCTAAAGGAGCTGGAGAAAGAACAAGAAAGAAACCCTAAACCCAGCAGGAGAAGAGAAATCATAAAGATCAGAGAAGAAATCAATGAAATAGAAACCAAAAAAACAATAGAACAAATCAACGAAACTAGGAGCTAGTTCTTTGAAAGAATGAATAAGATTGATAAACCCCTGGCCAGACTTATCAAAAAGAAAAGAGAGGGGCACCTGGGTGGCTCAGTGGGTTAAAGCTTCTGCCTTCGGCTCAGGTCATGATCCCAGGGTCCTGGGATCGAGCCCCGCATCAGGCGCTCTGCTCAGCGGGGAGCATGCTTCCCTTCCTCTCTCTCTCTGCCTGCCTCTCTGCCTACTTGTGATCTCTACCTGTCAAATAAATAATTAAAATCTTTAAAAAAAAAAAAAGAGAAAGGACCCAAATAAATAAAATCATGAAGGAAAGAGGAGATATCACAACTAACACCAAAGAAATACAGACAATTAGAAGAACATACTATGAGCAACTCTACGCCAACAAATTTGACAATCTGGAAGAAATGGATGCATTCCTAAAGACATACAAACTACCACAACTGAACCAGGAAGAAATAGAAAACCTGAACAGACCCATAACCAGTAAGGAGATTGAAACAGTCATCAAAAATCTCCAAACATACTAACGCTCAGGGCCAGACGGCTTCCCAGGGGAATTCTACCAACATTTAAAGAAGAACTAATTCCTATTCTCCTGAAACTGTTCCAAAAAATAGAAATGGAAGGAAAACTTCCAAACTCATTTTAGGAGGCCAGCATCACCTTGATCCCAAAACCAGACAAGGATCCCATCAAAAAAGAGAACTACAGACCAATATCCTTGATGAACACAGATGCAAAAATTCTCACCAAAATACTAGCCAATAGGATTCAACAGTACATTAAAAGGATTATTCACCACGACCAAGTGGGATTTATTCCAGGGCTGCAAGGTTGGTTCAACATCCACAAATCAATCAATGTGATATAACACATTAATAAAAGAAAGAACAAGAACCATATGATACTCTCTATAGATGCTGAAAAAGCATTTGACAAAGTACAGCATCCTTTCCTGATCAAAACTCTTCAAAGTGTAGGGATAGAGGGCACATACCTCAATATTATCAAAGCCATCTATGAAAAACCCACCGCAAATATCATTCTCAATGGAGAAAAACTGAAAGCTTTTCCGCTCAGGTCAGGAACATGGCAGGGATGTCCATTACCACCACTGCTATTCAACATAGTACTAGAAGTCCTAGCCTCGGCAATCAGACAACAAAAGGAAATTAAAGGCATCCGAATCGGCAAAGAAGAAGTCAAACTATCACTCTTCGCAGATGATATGATACTATATGTGGAAAACCCAAAAGACTCCACTCCAACACTGCTACAACTTGTACAGGAATTCAGTAAAGTGTCAGGATATAAAATCAATGCACAGAAATCAGTTGCATTTCTCTACACCAACAACAAGACAGAAGAAAGAGAAATTAAGGAGTCAATCCCATTTACAATTACACCCAAAACTATAAGATACCTAGGAATAAACCTAACCAAAGAGGCTAAGAATCTATACTCAGAAAACTATAAAAGACTCATGAAAGAAATTGAAGAAGACTCAAAGAAATGGAAAAATGTTCCATGCTCATGGATTGGAAGAACAAATATTGTGAAAATGTCTATGCTACCTAAAGCAATCTACACATTTAATACAATCCCTATCAAAATCCCACCCATTTTTTTCAAAGAAATGGAACAAATAGTCCTACAATTTATATGGAACCAGAAAAGACCTCAAATAGCCAAAGGAATATTGAAAAACAAAGCCAAAGTTGGTGGCATCACAATTCTGGACTTCAAGCTCTATTACAAAGCTGTCACCATCAAGACAGCATGGTACTGGCACAAAAACAGACACATAGATCATGGAACAGAATAGAGAGCCCAGAAATAGACCCTCAACTCTATGGTCAACTTATCTTCAACAAAGCATGAAAGAATGTCCAATGGAAAAAAGACAGCCTCTTCAACAAATGGTGTTGGGAAAATTGGACAGCCACATGCAGAAAAATGAAACTGGACCATTTCCTTACACCACACACGAAAATAGACTCAAAATGGATGAAGGACCTCAATGTGAGAAAGGAATCCATCAAAATCCTTGAGGAGAACACAGACATCAACCTCTTCAACCTCAGCCACAGCAACTTCTTCCTAGGAACATACCCAAAGGCAAGGGAAGCAAGGGCAAAAATGAACTAGTGGGACTTCATCAAGATCAAAAGCTTTTGCACAGCAAAGGAAATAGTTAACAAAACCAAAAGACAACTGACAGAATGGGAGAAGATATTTGCAAACGACATAGCAGATAAAGGGCTAGTGTCCAAAATCTATAAAGAACTTAGCAAACTCAACACCCAAAGAACAAATAATCCAATCAAGAAATAGGCAGAAGACATGAACAGACATTTCTGCAAAGAAGACATCCAGATGGCCAACAGACACATGAAAAAGTGCTCCATATCACTCGGCATCAGGGAAATACAAATCAAAACCACAATGAGATATCACCTCACACCAGTCAGAATGGCTAAATTTAACAAGTCAGGAAATGACAGATGCTGGTGAGGATGTGGAGAAAGGGGAACCCTCCTACACTGTTGGTGGGAATGCAAGCTGGTGCAACCACTCTGGAAAACAGCATGGAGGTTCCTCAAAAAGTTCCCCCAGAAGATCAGCAAGAACAAACAGTTGAGAACAAGTTTACCAATCAATGAGAACTGCAAAACTCCAGTGCTGGGGAATACAACACATGGAATTCATGGCTTTTTCCCAATAATTCTTTAGTCTTTCAAAGTAAAGTTTTTTAAATTTTTTTTACTTTTTTTTAATTTTTTCTCTTTCCTATTTTTAAGTATCTTATTGATACTTTTTAAATAATTTTTAATTTTCATTTTTACACTCATATTCTATCCCTTCACTGTATTTAAACTTATATTCTGTGTGTCTGTGTCTGTGTATGTATAAAAGCTTTTCATTCTTTAAAATTTTGGAATACAGTTTCATCTAACAGACCAAAATAGACCCTAAAACTAGTGTATGGCTTTGTTCTAGTCTCCCATCTAATCACAACCTCACCCTTTTTTTAATTATTTTTTTTCTTTTTCAATCAACTTCTCATTATCAATTCCTTTTTTAAAATATTTTTCAATTTTCACCTTTACACTCCTATTCCCTCCCTTCATCATATTTAGCCTTATTTCTATATATATATATATATATATATATATATATATATATATATATGTTTTTCCTTTGTTAAAGTGTTGGGAGGCAGTATCTTCTAACAGACAAAAATAAACCCAAAATCTAGTGTATAGCACTGTTCTACTCACCAGCCTGATCGTATTCTTTTTTCTTTCCTTTCTTTTCCCCAAGATTGCAGGCCTTGTGTAATTCATTTAGTGTATATTTTTCTGGTGTGGTTGTTACCCTTTTAGCATTTTGCTCTCTCATTCATCTATTCTTCTCTGGACTAAATGACAAAACAGAAAAACTCATCTCAAAAAAAAAGAACAAGAGGCAATCCCAACTGCCAGGGACCTAATCAATACAGACATTAGTAAGATATCAGAACAAGAATTCAGAATAATGATTATAAAGATGCTAGCTAGGCTTGAGAAAAGCATTAAAGGTACTAGAGAATCCCTTTCTGGAGAAATAAAGGAACAAAAATCTAACTAGGTTGAAATCAAAAAGGCTATTAACGAGGTGCAATTAAAAAAAGAGGCTCTTACTGCTAGGATAAAGGAGGCAGAAGAGAGAATTAGTGATATAGAAGACCAAATGATGGAGAATAAGGAAGCTGATAAAAAGAGATATAAACAACTACTGGATCACCAGGGGAGAATCTGAGATAAGTGATGTCATAAGACAAAACACTATTAGAATAATTCAGATTCCAGAAGAAAAAGAAAGAGAGTGGGGGGCAGAAGGTATAATGGAGTAAACTGTAGTAGAGAGCTTCCCTAATCCAGGAGGCACAGAGAACCTCCCCTCAAAATCAATAAAAATAGGTCAACACCCCAACATTTAATAGTTAAGCTTACAAGTCTCAGAGAAAAAGAGAAAATCCTGAATGCAGCACAGGACAAGAGGGCTGTAATTACAATGGTAGAAATATTAGATTGGCAGTAGACCTATCCACAGAGACCTGGCAGACCAGAAAGAGCTGTCATGATATATTCAGAACACTAAGTGAGAAAAAAACGCAGCCAAGAACACTATATCCAACTAGGCCATCATTGAAAACAGAAGGAGAGATAAAAAGCTTCCAGGGCAAACAAAAACTAAAAGAATTTGCAACCACCAAACCAGCCCTACTGGAAATATTGAAAGGGGTCCTCTAAGCAAAGAGAGAGCCTAAAAGTAACATAGACCAGAAAGGAACAGAGAAAATACACAGTAACAATCACCTTACAGACAGTACAATTGCACTAAATTCATATCTTCCAATAGTTACCCTGAATGTAAATGGACTAAATGCCCCAATCAAAAGACACAGGGTATCAGACTGGATAAAAAAGCAGGACCCATCCATATGCTGTCTGCAAGAGGCTCATTTTAGAGCCAAAGACACCTCCAGATTTAAAGTGAGGGGGGTGGAAAACCATCAGGAAAGCCCTGATGAACATGGATGCAAAAATGCTCACCAAAATACTAGCCAATAGAATCCGACAGTACATTAAAAGGATTATTCACCAGGATCCAGTGGGATTTATTCTTGGGCTGCAAGGCTGGTTCAACACCCACAATAAATTAATAAAAGAAAGAACAAGAATCATATGATACTCTCAACAGATGCAGAAAAAAGCATTTAACAAAGTATAGCATTCTTTCTTGATTAAAACTCTTCTGTAGGCATAGAGGATACATACCTCAATATCATCAAAGCCATCTATGAAAAACCCACACTGAATATCATTCTCAGTGGGGAAAAACTAAGAACTTTCCCCCTAAGGTCAGGAACATGGCAGGGATCTCCACTATCGCCACTGCTATTCAACATAGTACTAGAAGTCCTAGCCTCAGCAATCAGACAACAAAAATAAATTAAAGGCATCCAAATCAGCTAAGAAGAAATCATATCTCAGTCTTTGCAAATGATATGATACTTTATGTGGAAAACCCAAATTACTCCATCCCAAAATTGGCAGAACTCATACAAGAATTCAGTAAAAAGTGTCAGGATATAAAAGCAATGCACAGAAATCAGTTGCATTTCTATAGCCCAACAACAAAACAGAATAAAGAGAAATTAAGGAGTCATTCCCATTTACAATTGCACCCAAAACCATAAGATACCTAAGAACAAATCTAACCAAAGAGAAAAAGAATCCGTACTCAAAAAATTATAAAATACTCATGGAAGAAATTGAGGAAGACACAAAGAAATGGAAAAACGTTCTATGCTCATGGATTGGAAGAACAAATATTGTGAAAATGTCTATGCTACCTAGAGCAATATATACATTTAATGCAATCCCTATCAAAATACCATCAACTTTTTTCAAAGAAATGGAACAAATAATCCTAAAATTTGTATGGAACCAGAAAAGACCCCAAATAGCCAGAGGAATGTTGAAAAAGAAAACCAAAGCTGGTAGCATCACAATTCCAGACTTCAAGCTCTATTACAAAAGTGATTACAAGTAATCATCAAGATAGTATGGTTCTGGCATAAAAACAGACACATAGATCAATGGAACAGAATAGAGAGCCCAGAAATGGACCCTCAACTCTATGATCAACTAATCTCAGACAAAGCAAGTAACAATATCCAATGGAAAAAAGATAGCCTCTTAGACAAATGGTTTTGGGAAAATTGGACAGCCACATGCAGAAGAATGAAACTGGACCATTTCCTTACACCACACACAAAAATAGATTCAAAATGGGTGAAAGACCTCAATGTGAAAAAGAAGAACACAGGCAGCAACCTCTTCTGCCTCATCAACTTCTCCCTAGACACATCACCAAAGGCAAGGGAAGCAAGGGCAAAAATGAACTAGTGGGATTTCATGAAGATAAAAACTTTTGCACAGCAAAGGAAACAGTCAACAAAACCAAAAGACAACTGACAGAATGGGAGAAGATATTTGCAAATGACATATCAGATAAAGGGCTAGTATCCAAAATGTATAAGACTTATCAAACTCAAAACCCAAAGAACAAATAATCCAATCAAAAAATGGACAGAAGAAATGAAGAGACATTTTGGCAAAGAAGACATCCAAATGCCCAAGAGACACATGAAAAAGTGCTCAACATCACTCAGCATCAGGGAAATCCAAATCAAATACACAGTGAGATACCACCTCAAACTACTCAGAATGGCTAAAATTAACGAGTCAGGAAACAACAGGCGTTAGCAAAGATGCAGAGAAAGGGGAACCCTCCTACACTGTTGGTGGGAAAGCAAGCCAGTGTAAGCACTCTGGAAAACAGTATGGAGGTTTCTCAAAAAGTTGAAAATAGAGCTACCCCCTACAACCCAGCAATTGCACTTCCGGGTATTTACCCCAAAGATACAAATGTAGTGATCCAAAGGGTCATGTGCACCCCAATGTTTATAACAGCAATGTCCACAGTAGCCAAACTATGGAAAAAGCCTAGATGTCTATCAATAGATGATGGATAAAGAAGGTATATATCTACAATGGAGTATTATGCAGCCATCAGAAAGAAACAACAATGAAATCTTACTATTTGTTATGACATCAATGGAACTGGAGGGTATTATGCTCAGCAAAATATGTCAGAGAGGGACAATTATATGATCTTACTGATTTGAGGAATTTGAAAAACAAGACAGAGGATCAAAGAAGAAGGAAGGGAAAAATGAAACAAGAGGAAAACAAACCTTAAGAGATTCTTGGTCTCAGGAAACAAACTGAGGGTTGCTGGAGTGGAGGGATGGGGGTGGGAGGGATGGGGTGGCCGGTTGATGGATATTGGGGAGGGTATGTGCAAAGGTGAGTATTGCGAATTGTGTAAGATTGATGAATCACAGACCTGTACCACTGAAACAAATAATACCTTATATGATAATTTAAAAGAAAAGATTGTATACTGCTACAGGAACATAAATTGATATAAATTCTTTGAAAAACTAGTCAACAGTATGTGAGAAAGTTGAACACTCTATGCACAGGCACTTCCATTCCTAGGTAACTGCTTTAGGGAAACCTTTGTACATGTGCACCAGGAACCATGCATATGAATATGACCATAGCAACAATATTTATTTATATTTCATTATTTTTATTATAGATGGTAAACATACAGTGTTTAATATTCATTTGTGGTATATAATATAGTGATTCAATAATTCCATACACTGCTCAGTGCTCATCAAGGTAAGTGTATTCTTAGTCCCCTTCAGCTATTGCACTCGGAAATGTTTATTACTAAAAGAAAAGAAACAGAAAGAAAATGTCCCTTGGCAAGATAATAAAAAATAAAACATATATTCACCAATTGGAATATTATACAGCACTGAAAATGATTGGACACTAGTTCACACAGTAATATGAATAAACCTGGGAAGCCAGGTTGGGTGAAAAAAATCAAAGTCTCAAAGACTACATAAGGTGATATTATGCATTAAGGTCAAAAGAGTCCAAACTAAATAAGTTTTTAAAGAGCAGATGCATCTCTGAGAAAACTATATTTTTAACAGGCAAAAAGTCAAACACAAAATTCAGGTCACCCTTGGGTGGTGGGGTAAGGTAGCAAGGAAGGGCCGCAGAAAGAGTTGTCCATGGGCAGTATGTTAACATTCTAGCTGCTGGACTGCATAGTGGGTTTGAGGTATTCAGTATATCATTGTGCTTTAAAACTTAAATACCTTGCACACAGAAATCAGATTTACATTCCAAAAATATGATAAAGAAAAAATCATGATACAGTAGGTATTCCTGATTCACACTCCATAGCACCAATTCTGTCACGGCTGTGACAAGATGATGGTCTGTTTATTAAAAACAAAAGGGGGGGCGCCTGGGTGGCTCAGTGGGTTAAAGCCTCTGCCTTCCACTCAGGTCATGATCCCGGGGTCCTGGGATCGAGCCCCGCATCGGGCTCTCTGCTCGGCGGGGAGCCTGCTTCCTCCTCTCTCTCTGCCTGCCTCTCTGCCTACTTGTGATCTCTGTCAAATAAATAAATAAAATCTTAAAAAAAAAAAGGGGGGATGTATTTTTTAAAGCAGTAATCCCTAAACAAATACCCTTCATGGTTCTGTCAGTCTTTGACAGATGATTAGAAAGTATAAATTGCTGGGCTGGACTCATGCATAAATGACAACTGCAGAACAGAATAGAATTCTTCCCAAACCTACTGGAATCAGCTACTCAGCATCTCATTACAGACTCAATATCTTTGTCTTACTTTGCTATAATATTGCTACCAACAGCAGCTAACATTTATTCAATATACACTGTGCAGCAGACCATGAGGTGTTTCATTTGTCATGTCATTTTTATCTTATGAGGTAAATACTAAAAGCATCTATCATCAGTGCCATTTTATAGATGAGGAAACTGCATCAAAGAGAGAGCACATAACTTACCTAACATCTTACAGTTCATAGTCATAGAGCTGCATTCAAGAGCTAGAATGAAAACTTTAACCCATGCTAGCTCAACTAGTCTGAAGCCACATGGCCAAATAATGAGCCAGAAAGTCAACTCTAAACTGCCTAGCTTTAGATAATCAAGAAGGCGAAAACCCTATCCTCTATCCTCTATCCCTAATAACTGGAAAGGAAAGTTATCTGTGATGATAATCTGGTGATGATGCTTTTTCTTTTTATTCTTTTAAAGGACTACCTATCAAGAAGATGATTTAGAAATACTGTCTTGGGCCAAGAGCAGGACTAATAGATTTACTTAAAGATCTGCATTCTATTAAGAAAAATCACAGAAATTGGGATGCCTGGGTGGCTCAGTTGGTTAAGCCACTGCCTTCAGCTCGGGTCATGATCCCAACATCCTGGGATCGAGTCCCACATCGGGCTCTTTGCTCGGCAGGGAGCCTGCTTCTCCCTCTGCCTCTGCCTGCTACTCTGTCTGCCTGTGCTCGCTCGCTCTCTCTCTCTCTCTCTCTCTCTCTCTGACAAATAAATAAAATCTTTTTAAAAATCACAGAAATAATAAACACAGTTCTCAAATTTATTTTATACATCTACACATGGCCGTGGCAGAAAATACTAAAGGGAACCTGAACCATATGAGGCCTTGTTCTCCTTTAAAGAAGATCAAATATGTCCGCATTTAATAAAACAGTAAAATTCCATACTCAGACCCTGAATATACTTTTAATATAGTAAATCAAAAACAAAAAATATTTGCTAATGTATTCATACTTTCTAGATTAAGAAACCCCTTGTGTTATTCAACTTTTCAAAGTGTATTATACTGCACTGTAACACAGTATTTCAATATCATTGCATCTTATAATAAATTTTTATGACGGAAAATGCCTAAGTACTTAGCATCTATTTTCACCATCTTTACTACTTCTACTAATTCCAATAAAATCTCAATTTAGATAAAGAATTTATCTGCCTCTCCCAGTTCTTTGTTTCCCAGTTCTATTTTTTCTTTTGCATATCCCAATTGTTTTTTCCACCTTGCTTCATTTCTCTGTTGCTGTAATTTCCCACTTAAAGCAATTTTAGATTTAACACTCTCCTAACACTTGGCAGAGGGCTGAACTCAAGTTTCCCTTTAATTATTCATAAAATAAAAACAATCTAAGGTATTTCCAATGATCTCATCTTCATTCTTCACACTGTAAAGTTTTGGATCATATACAAAGGCTCAACAGTATGCCTTCAGTGAAAATGGGAGAACAAGAATTATTCTGAATATAAAACTACATTTTCTCGGGACGCCTGGGTGGTTCAGTTGGTTGGACGACTGCCTTCGGCTCAGGTCATGATCCTGGAGTTACTGGATCGAGTCCCGCATCGGGCTCCCAGCTCCATGGGGAGTCTGCTTCTCCCTCTGACCTTCTCCTTGCTCATGCGTGCTCTCTCATTGTCTCTTTCTCAAATAAATAAATAAAAATCTTTAAAAAAAAAAAACTACATTTTCTCACTGTAAAACATTTGGAGACTAAACTCATTTATAAACCTGCAAATAAGAGAAAACCATTATATAATCTTGGTTATATTTTTCTCTAAGAAGAAATATTTTAAATTAGAACATAATTAGAATCAGACTCCTGATTTTAGTGGCACTAATTCTGTTCCAGTGACCCCAAATGCCCACTGACAGGTGGTGACTGACTTTGAGGAACCCATTCTAGAAAGCTAGTATGTGGGATCAGCTCCTCAACATCCCCATTTCAGCCAGACTAGCTGCTCTCTGCCCATGTCAACTGAATGATTTATCAAGGGAATTCTACACATTCTACTGGAAACCCAATGTGGGCATTTCACGATCCTAGAGATTCATCTTTTTTTAAATTTTATTTAAATTCAATTTAGTTAACATATAGTGTATTGTTAGTTTCAGGGGTAGAATTTAGTGATTCATCAGTTCCATATAACACCCAGTGCTCATTACATCAAATGCCCTCCTTAATGCCTGTCACCCAACCACGCCATTCTCCCCTCCAGCAACCCTCAGCTTGTTTCCTACAGTTATCAGTCTCTTACGGTTTGCCTCCGTCTGTTTTCATCTTATTTTTCCTTCCATTCCACTATGTTCATCTGTTTTGTTTCTTAAATTCCACACAGGAGTGAAATTATATGGCATATGTCTTTGTCTGACTGACTTATTTTCCTTAGCATAATACCCTCTACTTACATCCACGTCATTGCAAATGGCACAATTTCATTTGTTTTCACGGCTGAGTAATATTCGTGTGTGTGTGTGTGTGTGTGTGTGTGTGTGTGTGTGTGTGTGTGGCCACTTCTTTATCTATTCATCTGTCAATGGACATTTGGGCTCTTTCCATAGTTTGGCCACTGTGGACACTGCTGCTATACATATTGGGGTGCATGTGCCCCTCTGAATCATTATGTTTGTATCCTGTGAATAAATACCTAGAAGTGCAATTGCTGGGTCATGGGGTAGTTAGTTCTATTTTTAACTTTTTGAGGAACCTCTATACTGTTTTCAAGAGTGGCAGTACCAGTGTGCATTCCCACCAACAGTGTAAGAGGGTTCCCCTTTCTCTACATCCTCACCAACAACTGTTGTTTCCTGAATTGTCCATTTTAGCCATTCTGACCAGTGTGAGGTGGTATCTCATTGTGGTTTTGATCTGTATTCCCCTGATGCCAAATGATGGTGAGCATTTTTTTCATGTGTATATTAGCTATTTGTATGTCTTCTTTGGAGAAGTGTCTGTTCATGTCTTATACCCATTTCTTGACTGGATTTTTTTTGGTTTTTGGAGGCTGGGTTTGATAAGTTCTTTATAGATCTTGGATACCAGCCTTTAATATATGATTTCTGACTATCTTCTCCCATTCATTACATTGTCTTTTAGTTTTATAATTGCCTCCTTTGCTGTGTAAAAAGTTTTTTATCCTAATGAAGTCCCAATAGTTCCTTTTTGCTTTTGTTTCTCTTGCTTCTGGAGACATGTCTAGCAAAAAGTTGCTGCACCAAGATCAAAGAGGTTGCTGCCTGTGTTCTCCTCTAAGATTTTGATGGATTCCTGTCTCCCATTTAGGTCTTTCATCCATTTTGAGTTTACTTTTGTGTATGGTGTAAGAAAGTGGTCTAGTGTCATTCTCCTGCACGTGACTGTCCAATTTTCCCAATGCCATATATTGAAGAGGTTGTCTTTTTGGATCTTTGTCCATTGGATATTCTTTCTGTTTTGTCAACGATCAGTTGACCATAGAGCTGAGGGTCCATTTCTGGGTTCTCTACTCTGTTCCACTGAACTATGTTTCAGTTTTTGTACCAGAACCATACTGTCCTGATGATTACAGCTTTGAAATACAGCCTAGAGTCTGGAATTGTGATGCCTCCAGCTTTTCTTTTTTTTTTTTTCCTTTTCTTTTTTAAATTTTATTTATTTATATGACAGAGAGAGAGCATGCATGCACAAGCACAAAAGTGAGCAGAGGGAAAGGGAGAAATAGACTCTCCACTAAGCAGGGAGCCTGACGCGGGCCTTGATCCCAGGACACTGAGTGACAGGCAGATACTTAACCAAGTGAACCACCCACACACCCTTGCTTTTCTTTTTCAACATTATTTTGGTTATTTGGGGTCTTGTTCCATACACATTTTAGATTCGTTCCAGCTCTGTTAAAATTTTGATAGGGATTGCACTGAATGTGTAGATTGCTTTGGGTAACACAGACATTTTAACAATATATTTTCTTCCAACCCATGAGCATGGAATGTTTTTTCATTTCTTTGTGTCTTCCTCAATTTCTTTCATAAGTGTTCTACAGTTTTCAGAATACAGATCTTTTACCTCTTGGGTTAGGTTAATTTCTAGATATCTAATGGTTTTTGGAAATAGTAAATGGAATTGAATCCTTAATTTCATCTTCTGCTGCTTCACTGCTTATATATAGAAATGCAACTGATTTCTGTGCACTGATTTTATATCTTGCAACTTTGCTGAATTCCTGTATCAGTTCTAGCAATTTTTGGATGAAGTCTTTTGGGGTTTCTAGATAGAGTATCATGTCATTTGCATAGAGAAAGTTTGACTACTTCTTCACCAATTTGGATTCCTTTTATTTCTTTTTGCTGTCTGATTGCTGTGACTAGGACTTTCAGTGCTATGTTGAATAAGAGTTGTGAGAGTGGATATCCCTGTCATATTCCTGACCTTATGAGAAAAGCTCTCAGGTTTTCCCCATTAAGGATGCTATTCACTGTGGGTCTTTTCATATGAGGCTTTTATGATGTTGAGGTATGTTCCCTCTATCCCTACATGGTTGAGGATTTTTATCAAGAAAGACTGCTGTGTTTTGTCAAATGCTTTATCTGCATCTATTAAGAGGATCATACAGTTCTTTTCCTTCCTTTTGTTAATGTGGTGTATTACACTGATTGATTTGTAGATGATGAGTCACCCTTGCAGCCAGGAATAAATCCCTTGCTCATGGTGAATAATCCTTTTAATGTACTTGGATCCTATTAGCTAGTATCTTGGTGTGAATTTTTGCATAGATGTTCATCAAGGATATTGGTCTGTAATTCTTTTTGGTGGGGGTCTTTGGTTTGGGGATCAAGGTAATGCTGGCCTCATAAAATGAATTTGCAAGTTTTCCTTACATTTCTATTTTTTTGGAATAATTTCAGAAGAACAGGCATTAATTCTTCTTTAAATGTTGGTAGAATTCCCCTGCAAAACCATCTGGCCCTGGACTCTTTTATTTGTTGGAAGATTTCTGATTACCGCTTCAATTTCCTTGATGGTTATGGGTCTGTTCAGGTTTTCTACTTCTTCCTGTTTCAGTTTTCGTAGTTTATTGTCTCTAGGAATGCATCCATTTCTTCCAGATTGTCTAATTTATTGGCATATAATTGCTCATAATATTCTCTTATAATTGTTTGTAGGTCTTTGGTGTTGGTTGTGATCTCTCCTCTTTTATTCATGATTTTATTTAGTTGGGTCCTTTCTCTTCTCTTCTCGATAAGTCTGGCTAGGGGGGTTATCAATCTTATTAATTCTTTCTAAGAACCAGCTTCTAGTTTCATCAATCTATAATACTGTTTTTGTTTTTTAATTTCTATATCACTGACTTCTGCTCTTCTGCTGGTTTTGCTTTATTTGCTGTTCTTTTTCCAGATCCCTTAGGTGTAATGTTAGGTTGTGTATGTGAGACTTTTCTTGTTTCTTGAGGAAGGCCTATCTTGCTATATACTTCCATTCTGGAACCACCTTTGCTGCATCTACCTTGGGGATACATCTATACACAGTTACTCTGGTTTATTCACTCACCACTGAATTATGAACATTTTCCTAACATCTATTCTAGTGTATGTATTACTTCATGTCTACAACAGCTTGTATCATTATTTTCCTTTGTAACACATACACTATTTTACAGTCTTTGCTGTAATTAAAAAAAAAAACTGGAAAATAATTTTGGTACATAAACCCGTTATTTCTGATCCTTTCTAAAACAGACTCTAGAAGCCAAAGGTGTGGATCAACAGTTCCTTTTTCACGGTAGAATTACATGATTCTTTCTATTTATAAAATCTCTCTTAAAAAAAAAAAAAAAACTGCTCCATGTCTTTAAAAGCCATAATAAAGATGAAATCTAGATTATATTCACCCTCATTTTTTTGAAAATGGGCAATAGTGGGGCCAAGGTAGGAATGGAGCTTCAAATGGACATGTCTTATCAAAGAACTTTTATGAACTTGCAGGCAAGGCCAGGGCTGCAATGGCAACAGAAGAAGCTTGCTTCTGATGATACTAAACATCCAGTGAAGACCCTGGAAGATATTAACCCAAGAGGGGAAGAGGACCAGAGTACACAACTCAGTTCAAAGTTCTAATTATCCTTCCTGGCGACAGTGTAGAATAGTAGAAAGAGAAGAGGAAAAGGGGCCTCCCAACTCTGTCACTAAGTGGGTGTCATCTTGGATAAATCCTATTTCAATGTGAGGATCTTCATCTAAAAATGTATTGGCTACATCAGATGGTTTCCAAGACACCTTCCAGGTGAGATCATCAATGATTCTATGATCACCATTCAGCAATAAAACTCTGGTTTTTCACCTCTGGCCTTCATGTTCTGGCCCCTTCAGTAATTCCTATTGTTGCTTTCCTAATTCTTTCCCAAGAGGTATCTGCCCCTCTGGGCGTACTGATCATCTAGTACCCAGAGAACACTTAGTATCCTCACCCCTCACCATGGCTCATATGTCTGATGGCCACTATACCTTTAATTCTCACCATAATCTCGGGGATTGTGTCAGTCTCCAGGAAATTTAACCTTTTTATACTCTTAAGGTGCATAGTATTCATGCCAGCCTTGGAGCACCAAGTTTGCACTATATGTGTTATTTATCCCTTGGGTAAACCTTTCATGACTCTCCAGCTAACTAGTAAGCACCTTGTACTGGCAAAGACCTGCTATCCTGACACTTCTCACACTTCCACAAACCACTCAGCAGCATGGGACTCTACACACACTTCTGATTATCAGTTTAGCACTGTATTGAACATGTAAGTGTATCTTAATTGTGAAGTTTAACAGTTGAGACATAAAGAGAAGTTAAACAAAAATTACTAATTCTATCTAAATCCTATCAAACCCAAAATAATTTTCAACATAAGATCAAACAGTTTTTCCCATGAACATGCTGAGATCAGTAGCTGCTTATCTCAAAGTGGCAGCCTAGCCTGTCCTGGGGCAATTGCATTCTTTGCAAAGTTCTTCCAGAGACAAAATAGATGTTCCCACAGTAATCCCACCTAACCATCTCACATGCAATACACCTGAGGGCAGTGGCCATTCTGAGGTCATCCTGCATCTGGGCTTTACATGTCTTCCTTTGTCAGTTCCTCTATAATCCTGGCATGCTGTTCTAGCAATAGCCCTCTAAAAACACAGCTTCCAGAACTGATGGAACATTTTAGATGAAATATGACTACTGAATTGGAAGAACCATCATCTCCCCTGTTTGATGGCATAATATGGGATCACTCACTGAAGGTCAGCCACAATATGCTGGCAGAAATTGAGTTTTGACTAACTCAAAACCTCATTTCAGAAAACCAAAATCTGAAAGTCAAAATTCTATACACCAATATCTTTTTCTTTGCACCAAAAAATGTCTGGAATGATGACATTTTATCTTGGATGTGAAAATTACACACATAGTGTTCTGCCTTCAAATTGTTTCTTATTTCAAGAGAAATGATATACTGACATGACACAAATAAAAAATGGAAAGGAACTGCGTTAGTGACTCAATTTAAACTGTTTAACCTCACTGGGAAACCCTCTGTCTTAGATAAATTTGTTGTTCAATTGCACCATCTGGTGGATAAAGGTATTTAAACTCCCCCATTGTGAGAAGAAAAAATATATATCATTTATAAGGCTAAAGATACCACTAAAACTAAAATCTCAGTATGAAAAGATTCCCATGCTTTACCCAAAAGCTTTCTTACAGAGAGGCTCTTGATAAAATTAAAATACCACAAAAAATCTGGAGCTCGTAAAACTTCACTATTAAAGAATCCAGTTCACCTTCTTTAAGAAATGTTGCTCATCATGAAAAAACATTTTTAATCTGGGAAGAACCTCAGAGAGCAGTTAATTGACTTCCCTTTACAGATGAATACTCCAAGGCAAAGACAGGGCTTTCTTGAAAGTCACAGCTAGGGATAGAAGGCATTGATTATATATGTAAATAGATCAAATATTCTGTATTGTTTAATATGCCCTTCTATTTCAAGAGGCTATGTGGGAAAGGCAGGAAATAAGTCAGTCAGTGTCTGCCGCAAAGTGCCACTCTTATGGGTTGACAATAATCTGGCCACCCCACTATGGACTATGGCCTACCTCAACTGATCTCTGTAACACCAGGAGTTGTCATACCCTCCCTGCCTCTACAACCTGCCTGCATCCCTCTTCACCTTAGATTTAAAATCCTCTCCCCCTCCCCCAGAGAAAACCATCCTACCAATAAAAATAAGACAGATAAACACACAGGTAACAATATTTAGAAAATATATCTAACTCATGGATAATCCTTTTTTCACTTAAGAATCCACAAAAATGACACAAGGAATGAAAAAACAAATAAGACGGATAAGATAAATGTTAAATCACCCTGTTGAAGAACATCTATCAACAGGGGGAAGTGTTCACAATGTGTTAAAATAGGAGAGGAAAAGAAAAGCCAAATACGTTCACTACAATACCATATTTGTAAAAAACAAACAAATAAAAAACAAGCAAAACACAGTTCTCAAGCATTGAGTAGAGAAAAAACATTGGAAAGAAATACACTAAACATTGTTGACAGCTAGTGTCTTTGCCAGGATTTATGAGTGATTTCAATTTTTTTTCTCTTACACAATGCTTTCCAAATTTTTTATCCTTAACATTTATATCAATAAAAAGGTACTTTTACCTTTAACATTTATGTATTTATACTCACATACCATAAAGAAAATTGGCAAAAGAAACTGGAAAGAGGACCCCAAATACATATCCATCTACCCAGTACATAAATAGTAGGGAAAAAAATTTTTCTAGCTCTCAAGAAGAAATATATAGTATAAGACACTGTATTTTTGTCTTAAGGCTTACCACAGTTTTTCAAAATGTTTTGAATTTTCTATCAATTGTATATTAAGAAATACCTGGATAACTAGCAAATTAACATTGACGGATAATCTCAGAAATATAATTTCTCTAAAATATTTTATATATTTTAAGACTTAAGGACTTGAGTTCACATCCTACATCCATTTTCTGCTTGTAATATTTTGCCTAAATTATATGACAGAATATATGGCATGATGTTCCCCAAAGAATTCCACGGCTTCCATGATGAGAACCACTGTCTCCTAATGTGATTTGGTCTTTGACGTATATATCAGGAATGCAGAAAGTCAGTAACAAGAATGCTACATTGTTATTTTGTCTTAAAATCCCTGCATCATCTATGTAGACTGCAATCAGAGAAGTAATCTTTTGCTAAATATCTTAAGGTAACAATTTTTCAAGTGTTGTCTGAGGACCATGGGAAAACACCCAGCTCCCATTAGGGTCCATGGCATCAAAACTGTCTCCACAATTATACCAACACATTATTTGCTTTACGCTCTAACAGTAGGGTCAAGTTTTCCAGAGGCTATATGACATCACCACAGACTAAATGCAGAAGCAAATATATGAATCCGGAAGTCTTCTTTGAAGCTAGACATTAGAGATTTGAAAAATGTAAAATAATGCCACCCCTTTCACCAAATTTTTTGTTTCAGAAAGTAGTCATTTTTTAATAAAAATGTGTATGTTATTATATAACAGGTTATTCTTAATGAATTAAAATACTTTTAAATAATCTCTGTTTCAGTTTTAATTTCTAATAAAACAAACAAGGATAGATATAACCTATAAGAGAAAAGCTCTTTGAGGTCCACAATAAATTATTAGAAGTATAAAGGAGTCCTGAGACCAAAAAGTTTGGGTATTCATGTTCAGAAAAATCACACACTGGGAAAGATTACTCTAACCTGTACCTCTTCTTTCTCTTCAAAGCACTTTTCAATTGCGGTGACCAGTCCACCTTAAAGACCATTATCTGACCACAGTTCCTAAAGCATGATTGTGAAACTTCACTTCTCTACTAAAATGATCTCAAACAATTCAAAATGTACAGAGTGATAACCAAAAACATATAAGAAACTCCATGGTTTGTCCTCAGACTATTTTTTAGAAGTCATACACTCATCAATTCTACAATTATTTCACTGCATTTTTTACAGCAGACACTATGATAGGCGTTGGGACTGAAGAGTCTATGAGAAATAACACCTACCATCACTGTTAGTGACTAAGCATCTACTGAGGAAGAAATATTCACATAAATAGAGATATCCTTAATTTTCTATACTCTTTTTCCAAATTTGCTGTAATTATATGTTTTTTACCCAAAATTCAATATCCACATCAAAAACTCTCTAAAATGACTCTGAATGTCTACCAACAGAATCATTTTGGTTGTACACAAATCTAGGTAAGGGAATGTGGATAACAGCTCAGTTGTATCTCAACTGTTCTCCCTAAAGGATTATGCCAATCGTGCCTTGTGCCCATATTAAATGTACCTCTGAGAACCAATGCTATCATTATTCCATCATTTGTAATGAAAATATCCTGAGAAAGTAGAACTGTGCAACAAAAGA
Organism: Enhydra lutris kenyoni; assembly: GCF_002288905.1. Taxonomy (NCBI): domain Eukaryota; kingdom Metazoa; phylum Chordata; class Mammalia; order Carnivora; family Mustelidae; genus Enhydra; species Enhydra lutris. The sequence continues at coordinate 2,236,186 of NW_019154131.1, read as the reverse complement.
GCATAAGAAACTTATAAAAGCCCACATGTCAGAAAGAGTTGGAAGTAATGGTGCATACTGAGGGAAGGAAGCACATAACACATTATCTCCATATGTCCCTATCTATTAAACACAGCAGTGTTGGAAAGCTTAACTGTAGTTACCCAAGCCAACACAATATCTGAGAAACTAGAGAAATTCCTTGTACAGTGGACTGAGCTCCACTCACAGTGCAGGAGACCACAGAGTACCAGGCTGGTACAGGGGCGGGTGGTGGACACTTTCAAAGACCTAGAAGCACCTGCAAGTGTGGGGAGAGGGAAAACATGATTTACTGAAGAAACTAAATCTCAAAGCAAGTCTGAGAGATTTATGAGCAGTGATATATGGCACAAGCTGAAGGTCATGGGTGAAGCAGTTTCCCCTCACAGTGAGATGGGCTATCTTCCTCCAGAGAACTGCAAAAAACTGCCATTAAAAATGATGACACACATTGGGGCGCCTGGGTGGCTCAGTGGGTTGGGCCGCTGCCTTCGGCTCGGGTCATGGTCTCAGGGTCCTGGGATCGAGTCCCACATCAGGCTCTCTGCTCGGCAGGAGGCCTGCTTCCTCCTCTCTCTCTCTCTCTGCCTGCCTCTCCGTCTACTTGTGATCTCTCTCTGTCAAATAAATAAATAAAATCTTTAAAAAAAAAAAAAAATGATGACACACAAAGGAAACTGACAGTCTTAATGCAATACCATCTCACAGGCTTATTTCAAAACAAAGAAGTACCGGGACGTAAAGCATCCAAAGAAGGCTAACTTGCTCTTAAGTGAGAACTATGACGGTGTGGATAAGCTAAGGTCCTTGCTGGTACACTACTCTGACAACATCGGCTCAAAGGGGCCACTGCAGACTGTACTGCCTGTGATGATATGAGATATCCGAATCAGAAAGCCTGGGCGGTGGAGGAGGTGGGTGAGGCTTAGGAGCAGAACTCTCTCTCACCATTTAACAAAGGGAAAATCTTGCAAAGAAGACTCTCTTGAAAACAGACAATATTCTTGGGAATCCTTCTGGTGTAACAAGTTATGAAGATAATAGCCAGCTTAAAGGATATGGAACTCCATTTAAACCTCCATTTAATAAACCATTATCATCATTAAGACATTATACTATATGACAGGTGTTGCTAGAAACACAGCCATAAATAGCACACAGAACACAAGACTGACTGCCTTACTCTCACTGTTGTAGCATAAATAATGTTGATACCTGTGCTTCACAATCTGTCTTCAAAGGTCTGTGGAAGTACACTCAGCTACTGCCTATCTCAGAAATGTCCTAGCTTCTGCCATTCTTACAAATACCTGTTGACTTGCATGTCCCCTAGCCAAGTTGCATCATCCCACACAGTTACAGGACATTTTCTCCCTGTTCCTCTTCACCCTTTATGTCTCTTCTTTTCTGTGTTTGTTTCCTGAAGTAACTCATGCTTCTTTTAACAGAAAGCTAACTTTTTAAATGTATAGTTAGCAAAGGCTAGTTAAAACTTTCTTTATAATGAACGAGCCCAGGGAACCAGGCTCAGTTGGTTAAGTGTCTACCTCGGCTCAGGTAGTGATCTCAGAATCCAGGGATCCAGCCCCGCATCGGGCTCTCTGCTCTACGGGAAGCCTGCTTCTCCCTCTTCCTCTGCCCCCTGGCTCATGCTCTCTCTTTCTCAAATAAAAAATTCTTTAAATTAATTAATTAAATGATTAAAGTTAAAATATATATACATACATATGTGTGTATGCATAATATATATATATATATATATAATACATATAATGGACAAGCTCTTAGTGAAGCATAACAACAACAAAAATTCAGATCTTAGGACTCTTAAGCTTATGTTATTGTTACCAAGGAGTCATCTAGGGCCACCCTAGAACACAGGTTGTTCTACTTCTAACTTCAGGAACATCTTAAATTACAGAAAATTCCTGACATAATTAAACATCTCAATTTCACTGTCTCGAGGTATCAGTGTAGTCAATATATATGAATCCCATTCTCCTAAGAACATTCAGAATTTTATTTTATTTATATCCCATCTATCTCAAAAAGGTTTTGAGCTTCCTTCCCTGAGTATATAAGTATGCTTAATTATGTATTAGGGATTGGTAAACCTTTTCTGCAAAGGGCAGACAATAAATATTTTAGCTTTTGTGGGCCATACAATCTCTGTCACAACTATTTAACTCTGCCACTGTGGTGGAAAAAAAAAACCATAATATGTAAATGAATTAATTAGGTTATGCTCCAATAAAACTTTATTTATAAAGACAGACAGACTCTGACTGCAACCCCTGCTCTACATCATGTCACCACATGCCTTTGATAGTCTTGGTATTTCAATTTTATTTTATTTTTTTTTTTTTAATTTTATTTTTTATAAACATATATTTTTATCCCCAGGGGTACAGGTCTGTGAATCGCCAGGTTTACACACTTCACAGCACTCATCATAGCACATACCCTCCCCAATGTCCATAATCCCACCCCCCCAACCCCCCTCCCCCCTTGGTATTTCAATTTTAAAAATAGTAACTTGTTTAAGTCATATGACTGTTACCACTGCCACAGGCTACTGCCCATGGTACAGACTGATACTCTTTTCATATATCCTAATATATCAAGCTCTGAAAGAAACGGCAGAATGAAAGAGGAGCCAAGACTTGTGCCCTGGGATCTCCAAGCCCTTTTCCCTTCACTATTAGGGTTGACGGTTCTCAACTAGTCCCTCATGAACACCCTCACCCCTAATTCCTATTTTGTATCCAAGCCTGATCATCACTAAAATGGCACCTATCTCATTGCCACTGAAAAGATTTGTCTGGTGTTGCAAGACAAACATGTGAGCAGGAGGGGCCACTATAGCACCACAGGTCTGAGCCCATATCCACAGCTCTGTCTGCAGCCTGGGGCAGATCCCTTCCCCTTAGAATCCATTATTCCAGACCAGCCTCACCCTCCTCAAGCTGTTGCTCAGAAAAAAAGCCTCAGAATTCAGTAAAAATACAGAGACTATTATGTATTATGTGTGATCTTACCCTCAAATTTGTCTAGTTCCTGTCCCATCCTCCTTTCTACTTCCTTTACCTGACTTGGAACTTACTCATCTAGGTCCAGTTCAGACCCTTCACTGCCAAGGCTGTTCTAAGTGTCTCTCCTCCCAGCTCCCTAGAACTCTTGGCCAAGCTTATTACACTTTATTGCCCCTCTAAGCTTATGAATTGAGAATGAGGATCCTTATTCATCTCTGCACCCTGCACAAATTGTTCCTCTTACCTCCCCATACCCTCTCCAAGAACTTCCAGCCTCATCAAAAAAAAAAAAAAAAAAAAGACATGGTTTTTTATCATTCTACTAAAATTAAAGGAAATGGCCATAACTAGAAATTAGGGGGGAAGTGAACTACAATTTGATGACTATTAATTCCTTCCAAAATAATGCCATGAACCATAACAAACCAGTTCCCAATACAATTTAAGTATTGAGCCAAACAGTTAATTCAAGGACACAAAAGTAAAGAGCAAAACAATACATGGGCTTTTTCAATGCATATTCATTGTGATGATTTCAAACACTGCTGACAATCATGGGTTATTAGTACACTCACTCTTCATCACTCTCTTTAATGCACTCTCTCTCTTATTACTCTCCATCTACCTCAAGGGGGCAAAAACAAGTTGTTTTTCATTTGTTTGAATTAAGGTGTCGGGAGTGTGATTGGTTTTGTTTACCAGTAGCAGTTTACAACATCTCACTTATCTCTCTTTATGCTACAAAAGCTTTGAAAATGTCACCTCAACTCTGGAGCTACTAAATGTTCCTGCTGAGCCACACAAATTCCATAAAATACTATTATGCCTTGTAGGTCCTACCAAAATGACAGATTCCTGACTTTAGAATGTGGAAATGATGAGGATGTTTACAGACCAGTGGATTTTGTTCATTGGATTTTAATAAGTAACATTACTCAAATCTGAATTCTAAAGTCAATGTTCCCTTAAAACAATGCCAATATGTAACTGGTTTTCAAATACAAGTAGTACATTGATAAGCACAGCAAACCAAAGTCCATCAATCTCTTCTGTGCCATTAACAATTATCGCATTTTACTATCAAATAGGGAAAACTAGTTCAGGGCATTTTTTATGTTAATTGTTCTGGAAACTGTCCCAAATATGCTACTTCTAACTCTTAATTATATATGCAAATATTAACAAAGAGGTCAATGATCCCAAAGGGTGGTTAGAAAAAAAAATACCTTAAACTGAGTTTTATTTTATTTTAGAGCACTAAGACAAGCAAACTCTCAGTCTAGAATCTGGATGATTTCTCAGTTCAATCTTCCTCTTGGAAGCCTAAAAACTTACCAGTATCATACAGAAGAAACCAAAGAGATGGCATAAAATAAATCATTAGTTCAGGGGAAATTTATGATTGACAACAACCTAGTTTCACACATTTCTACAACTATGAGATTAACTATATACAACTGCTTTCTTAAGACTGGTATGGAAGATATCAGGGCGCCTGGGTAGCTCAGTTGGTTGAGTGTGCAACTCTTGATTTTGGCTCAGGACATGATCTCAGGTCCTGAGATCTAGTCCCCAACCCCCATGGGCTCCATGCTCAGCAGGGAGTCCACTTGGGATTCTCTCTCTCCCCCTCCCTCTGCCCCTCCCCTCCCTATGCATTCATGTGAGCTCTAAATAAATAAATAAATAAAAATTTTTTTTTAAAGAAATATATAAATAAAAATTTTCACAATTTGTGGAAAAAAGGAGAATAAGTCTATTCAAATATAACTTTTTAAAATGACTAGGGGAAAACTACTAGAAGAATGCATATTAAAATACTGTTTTTTGCCTTAAGTTGGTAGTATTATGGATAATATTTCCTGTTTCCCAATTATCTTTATAATGTGTTTTGCTCGAAAAAATTTTAGTATATTTTAAAGATTAGCCGGATAACCATTTAATAAATTGCTGTTGAACAATTTCAGGTATTTGTACCATTCACTGGTTTCAATCTGAAAAATGCCAGCAACAGAAATCCTACAGGTATGTCTTGATTACCTCTTATCCTATGAGGAATCATGGATCACACACAGCACAACAAAGAAGTACTTTTCTAGTACCTAGAACAGTAACAAAAATGGGAAATATGCCGTTTACAAAACCCACTACAGTATAAATATACCTCATCATATATGCTCCCATTAATGTCTGCGCCGTAGATAGGTGCCACAAAAGTTAAGTTCTTCCAGTACTTGCGCTCCAAATCTTCATAATCCAAGTATCTTGGAGTACAGTACCTGCAAAAGGTAAATGAAAAGAGTATAAACCAATGCGACAGTATAAGATTTTCCCCACCCACATCACTTAAATTACTTTCTAAACAAAATTGTATTAAAATGAAAACAATGTAGCAACTCATGTTGTCAAATCTAACAAGTAAATACACAAATGTATTTATCACGGATCTCTGGATACTCTAAATACTCCCAAATAACTCTATGCAGTAACTTCATATATTTTACTAATAAGGAAAATATTCTCAAGAGCATATCAAATATAGAAGGAGAATAGTTAAAAATTCACCATTTTACATCCACAAATCAATCAATGTGATACAATACATTAATAAAAGAAAGAACAAGAACCATATGATACTCTCTATAGATGCTGAAAAAGCATTTAACAAAGTACAGCATCCTTTCCTGATCAAAACTCTTCAAAGTGTAGGGATAGAGGTTACATACCTCAATATCATCAAAGCCATCTATGAAAAACCCACCGCAAATATCATCCTCAATGGAGAAAAACTGAGAGCTTTTCCACTAAGGTCAGGAAATACGGCAGGGATGTCCGTTATCACCACTGGTATTCAACATAGTACTAGAATTCCTAGCCTCAGCAATCAGACAACAAAAATAAATTAAAGGCATCCAAATCGGCAAGGAAGAAGTCAAACTATCACTCTTTGCAGATGGTATGATACTATATGTGGAAAACCCAAAAGACTCCACTCCAACACTGCTAGAACTTGTACAGGAATTCAGTAAAGTGTCAGGATATAAAATCAATGCACAGAAATCAGTTGCATTTCCTTACAACAAGATAAAAGAAAGAGAAATCAAGGAGTCAATCCCATTTACAATTGCACCCAAAACCATAAGATACGTAGGAATAAACCTAACCAAAGAGGCTAAGAATCTATACTCAGAAAACTATAAAGTACTCATGAAAGAAATTGAGGAAGACACAAAGAAATGGAAAAATGTTCCATGCTCATGGATTGGAAGAACAAATATTGTGAAAATGTCTATGCTACCTAAAGCACTCTACACGTTTAAGGCAATCCCTATCAAAATTCACCCATTTTTTTTTTTAAAGAAATGGAACAAATAATCCTAAAATTTATATGGAACCAGAAAAGACCTCGAAGAGCCAGAAGAATATTTGAAAAAGAAAGCCAAAGTTGGTGGTATCACAATTCCAGACTTCAAACTCTATTACAAAGCTGTCATCATCAAGACAGCATGGTACTGGCACAAAAACAGGCACATAGATCAATGGAACAGAATAGAGAGCCCAGAAATAGACTCAACTCTATGGTCAACTAATCTTCGACAAAGCAGGAAAGAATGTCCAATGGAAAGACAGTCTCTTCAACAAATGGTGTTGGGAAAATTGGACAGCCACATGCAGAAAAATGAAACTGGACCATTTCCTTACACCACACACAAAAATAGACTCAAAATGGATGAAGGACCTCAATGTGAGAAAGGAATCCATCAAAATCCTTGAGGAGAACACAGGCAGCAACCTCTTTGACCTCAGCCACAGCAACTTCTTCCTAGGAACATCTCCAAAGGCAAGGGAAGCTAGGGCAAAAATGAACTATTGGGATTTCATCAAGATCAAAAGCTTTGCACAAAAAGGAAACAGTTAACAAAACCAAAAGACAACTGACAG
>NW_019154131.1:2185243-2229091 GCF_002288905.1 Enhydra lutris kenyoni | reverse complement strand
CCCAACACCACACACAAAAATAGACTCAAAATGGATGAAGGACCTCAATGTGAGAAAGGAATCCATCAAAATCCTTGAGGAGAACACAGGCAGCAACCTCTTTGACCTCAGCCACAGCAACTTCTTCCTAGGAACATCTCCAAAGGCAAGGGAAGCTAGGGCAAAAATGAACTATTGGGATTTCATCAAGATCAAAAGCTTTGCACAAAAAGGAAACAGTTAACAAAACCAAAAGACAACTGACAGAATGGGAGAAGATATTTGCAAATGACATATCAGATAAAGGGCTAGTATCCAAAATCTAGAAAGAACTTATCAAACTCACACCCAAGGAACAAATAATCCAATCAAGAAATGGGCAGAGGACATGAACAGACATTTCTGCAAAGAAGACATCCAGATGGCCAACAGACACATGAAAAAGTGCTCCACATCACTCGGCATCAGGGAAATACAAATCAAAACTGCAATGAGATACTACCTCATACCAGTCAGAATGGCTAAAATTAACAAGTCAGGAAATGACAGATGCTGGTGAGGATACAGAGAAAGGGGAACCCTCCTACACTGTTGGTGGGAATGCAAGCTGGTGCACCCACTCTAGAAAACAGCATGAAGGTTCCTGAAAAAGTTGAAAATAGAGCTACCCTATGACTCAGCAATTGCACTACTTCGTATTTACCCTAAAGATACAAATGTAGTGATCCGAAGGGACACCCAAATGTTTATAGCAGCAATGTCCACAATAGCCAAACTATGGAAGGAACCTAGATGTCCATCAACAGATGAATGGATAAAGAAGATGTGGTATATATATACAATGGAATACTATGCAGCCATCAAAAGAAATGAAATCTTGCCATTTGTGACGACGTGGATGGAACTAGAACGTATTATACTTAGCAAAATAAGTCAATCAAAGAAAGACAATTATCATATGATCTCCCTGATATGAGGAAGTTGAGAAGCAACATAGGAAGTTTGAGGGGTAGGAAAAGAATAAATGAAACAAGATGGGATCGGGAGGGAGACAAACCATAAGAGACTTTTAATCTCACAAAACAAACTGAGGGTTGCCGGGGGGAGGTGGATAGGGAGAGGGTGGTGGTTTATGAACATTGGGGAAGGTATGTGCTATGGTGATTGCTGTGAAGTGTGTAAACACGGCAATTCACAAATCTGTACCCCTGGGCTAATAACACATGTCAATAAAAAATTTAAAAATTATATTAAAAAAAATTATCAACCAAAAAAAAAAAAAACTCACCATTTTACCTTTCAAATTATTTTCTAAAATCTTTAACCAATTATTCTATACTAGTAAATTTTACAGACTTACATACAAAAGATAAAACATCTATAGGAAAATTGACAAAAAATAATTTCACTCAAAGTCCAGGAAAGCAGGAAAAGCCAAAACTAGAAGCAATCAACATGATCATTAGCAGCAGAATGACCTGAGGAAAAGTCCAGGAAACCAAAATAAGATACTTTACCAACATTAGATTGGCAAATGGTTAATATATTAATGGTAGGAAAGAATGAGACCTCTCTTACACAGCTGGAGTAAAAGTATAAAGTAGTACAAGCTTTCCAGAATATAATTTTTTACACATATCAAAACCTTTAAAAAAATGCATATCTTCAACCCTAAAATCCAACTCTGGAAATTCATTCTAACAATGCAGAGACATATACAATGATACGTGACCTGGGGTGTTTGCTCCAGCAATAACTGAAAACTCAAACTAATGTTGCCCTACAACAAGGGCTAAGTTAAATAAAATACAGAATACAAAATAAGATAGATCTTTCTACATATTGACATTAATATTTTTCCACAATGAATTAAGTAGATTACAGAATGGTGAATATACATGTAAAAAAATCTATAATTGTATTCAAAAGGACAAAAAGAAATTTATATCATATTATTAATATTAATGGTTATCTTTTACATTGGAATTACAGAAAAGCACTTATTTCTCTGTGTTATTTGGACTGTGAACAAATAATCTTATATTAATACACATACACACAAAAATACCAGTATTTCTACATGAAAAAAGAAATCAACAAACCAAGAAAGTAATGATACAGGTTTTTTAGCAGCAAAGAGTGTTTAGCAGCAGTAGCAATCCCCATAAAGCCTACTGACATTTTACTATAGATTTAATAACTGTAGAACAATCAAAATCAATATCCACTATACTAGGACCCCAAATTAGTTACCTAAGCAGTAAGCAAGAAAACCAAACAAATTAACAACTTTATTTGAAATATAAAATAACTTGCTGATTTACCCAAAACAGTAGAATCTCAACAGGACAGCCAAAATTTATAAAGATGGGCATGAAAGCATCATTTACTCCACAGCATTCTACCACTTCAATTAGTAGGTTCCAATAGTAATAAGAATTGTAGGCAAGCTAACTAGAAGCCAGACTCAGGTGACCAAAAAAGGTAACAGAGATACTGTTTATTATATCTTACAGAGAAATTTGTTGGATTTTTTTGGATACCAAAGTCTTAAACTGTTTTTCACTATAACAGACCCAAAGAATCTATCACTATATACCACTCAATCATGGATCAATTTTTAACTATCTATAACTCTAAAATAAAAAAGACACATATGGTTTAGTATTAGCCACTGAGTTAAATTCTAAAATCTGTGAATATAGTATTTGTTGACTGAATGAATAATGATTCTAAACTTGAAAAAAGTGACTGGTTCACTCAGTTGGTGCCCAATTCTAATGAAACTTGGCTACAGATTCCATCCTTAATAGACTGTCAAACAATTACAACTGTCCCACAAATCCAGTATCAATTTGCTCAAAACCAATCCACCATTCCTTTTTTCCAGAACCTTTTATTCACTATATAGCAATTGTTAAAGATGGGTCTCTAGGACCAGCCTGCCTAGAGCTTTGAATCCATCTTTTGTCATGTGTAAGCTATGTAATCCTGGGCAAGGGACTAATTTTCTCTGGACCTCAGTTATCCCTCTATAAAACGAGGATAGTAACAGTTGAATTATTGTGAGGACTCCATTGCATAATTATATAAAGCACATAGCTCCATGCCTAGAAGAAAGTATAGATCAGTAATGTAAGTGATACAAGAGAGAATATTACTTACCTCCATAAAGCTTTATAGTAGAACTATCTTGGAGGTCTCTAGATTTTCTTTGAACTAAGTTGTGTTATTAACCAAATGAGTATGTTATCCTGTTTACTATTTACACCAAGCACATGATGCACTGTGCACCTATGCAAAGGCATATACTGAATCAAAGTAAACAGACGAACAAAGGAAAAAAAAAAAAAAAACAAACAAACAGGAGACTGCCCCCTGCCTCCCATGAAAATTAACTCCATCTCAGGACCATCCTATAACCATAATGAACACCATTTGCCCAAGTATAACTGTAAGTGAACAAGCAAAAGCCTTGGATTGAGGCTTAGAAACCCATTTCACTGGCATTTGAAATAAATTTCCCACATGAAACTGGCAGAGGAAATATAAAAAGAATTTTCAAAAGTATCTTTTTTCCTAGGAATCTTCATTTTATTTTTTCTTTCTCTCCAAATTTTTATTAAAATTCTAGTTAGATTACAAATAGAGTAATACTGGTTTCGGGAGTAGAATTTAGTAATTCATCACTTACATACAACACCCAGTGTTCATCATAACAAATGCCCTCCTTAATACCCATCACCCATCTAGCCCATCCTCCACCACCTCCCTCCATCAACCCTCAGTTTGTTCTCTAACGTTAAGAGTCTCTTATGGTTTGCTTCCCACTTTTTCTTCCCTACCCATATGTTCATCTATTTTGTTTCCTAAATTTCACGTATGAATGAAATCATATGGTATTTGTCTTAGCATAATACACTCTAGCTCCTCCATTCACATCATTGCAAATGACAAGACATTTTTGATGTAATATTCGTGTGTGTGTGTGTGTGTGTGTGTGTGTATACACCACTTCTTCTTTTTCCATTCATCAGTCAATGGACATTTGGGCTCTCTCCATAGTTTGGCTATTGTTGATAATGCTGCTATGAACATCAGTGTATATGTACCACTTCAAATCTGTATTTTTGTATTCTTTGGGTAAATAACTAGTAGTTCAACTGCTGGATCATAGGGTAGTTCTATTTTTAACATTTAAGAATTTTTTATTTTTAGAAAGAGAGAGGGGGCGCCTGGGTGGCTCAGTGGGTTGGGCCACTGCCTTCGGCTCAGGTCATGATCTCGGGGTCCTGGGATCGAGCCCCGCATCGGGCTCTCTGCTCAGCCGGGAGCTTGCTTTCCCCTCTCTCTCTGCCTGCCTCTCTGCCTACTTGTGATTTCTCTGTCACATAAAAAATAAAAAAAAATTTAAAAAAAAGATTAGAAAGAGAGTGGGTGCATGTGCATGGAAGGGAGGGGCAGGGGGAGAGGGAGGAAGAATCTTAAGCAGGCTCCATACTCAGCCCAGAGACCAACATGGTGCTCTCTCTCACAACCATAAGATCACGACCTGAGCAGAAATCAAGAGCTGGAGGCTTAACCGACTGAGACACCCAGCTGCCCCTATTTTTAACTTTTAGATGAGAGTAAAAATTGAACAGCTATAAGAACAAAACAAGTGCCTAGTAAAATAAACTCCCTCTAAAAAGAAAATTGATACTACACTAGAATAATCACATGGGCTAGAGATGATGATCCAAGTGACTCTATGACAAGAAAAAAAGGTCTTCAAGGCTCTGTTCTCATCAATATTTTGAATTACCATGTATTATTAACAATGATCATCTGGGAGCCAAACTTATATATTTCTACAATGTTTGAATTTTCAAATAAACATGTATTACTTTTGTAACTGATAAAAGCATTTCTGACCATTCTTCAAAATTCATCTCAATGGCACGTACAAAACAAAATTACTCCTTTCCTGATTATCAACCACAGAAGTCTTATTTTCTTTTGAAACCCCACTGTACTTTGTACCTCTCCTATGGTAATTATAATAATTATTAAAGGTACTAATAAGCATTTTCTAGCAAGTATAATCTGATTACTTTCAAATCCAAATTGTCTCCCGAAATATCAAAGTAGCCAAGCAGATGTTCCACTATATGAACTAATCTATTTAATTAACACTTTAAGAATGACTCTGGAGGAGCGCATGGGTGAATCAGTCATTAAGCATCTGCCTTTGGCTCAGGTCATGATCCCAGGGTCCTGGGATCAAGTTCCGCATGGGGCTCCCTACTCAGTGGGGAGCCTGCTTCTCCCTCTCCCACTCTCCCTGCTTGTGCTCCCTCTCTTGCTGTGTCTCTCTGTCAATTAAATAAAATCTTTTTTAAAAATTTTTTAAAATGACTCTGGAAATGGGTGCTAGAAGATAAACAACAGAATACAACACACCATTTATACTTTTAAAAAGCTGGATAAGTCTGCTTCCACAATCCTGTTTCAATAGCATTACACTATAGTGTAATGTACATTATATATATAATGTTATACATTATATATATATAATGTTATACATTATATATATAATGTACATTACAGTAAATGGCTAAAAGAGTCCTTGAAAATTTTGAATGCAAACCAGTCCAGTCTATGATAAAAGTTTCACATTCTCAATTAATGAGATCTTAAACAATGAGATTTACTAGTGCCTACCAAAAATTCAAAAGAAGGGACTCACATGAAATATAAAACTTTCAGGATGAGTCCAAGATGGCAGAAGAGTAAAAGACCAAAACTTCAGCTAGGTAGCTATCAAACCATTCTGAACACCTACAAATTCAACTGGAGATCAAAGAAAAGAAGAGCAGCAACTCTATTGACAGAAAAGCGACCACTTTCTGCAAGGTAGGATGTGAGGAGAAGAAAATCCAAGGCAATAAATGGGAAGATAGATTGCAGAGGAGGAGGGATCCTCCATCAGCCAGCTACTGGCAAGTGACAGAGCAGAGGAGCACAAAATCAGAACTTTTAGAAGTCTGCTCCAGTCAGGGATGTCATTCTGGTGGCTAAGAGGCAGGGGGTGGAAGGGAGTGGAATACTTCTTGGGATAGTGTGTTCTCAGGACTCTCGGGGTCACAGGAAGACGAAGGCTACCTGAGTGTGGCAGAACTCCCAGGTATCAGAGCGGTGAAGATGGCTGCAAAGAGTGATCCAAGGAGTGGGCTCTCAGTGCAGAGTTGCCATAAACTGTGTTACACGGCACAGTCCAGCCACTGTTCTTCAAGCAGGGGCCCAACAAGAGGCAGATCCAGAGAGAACCCCCACAGCACAGGAGCGCGCTACAGGAATCTGCGGATTTAGAGACTCTAAACAGGGCCATGTGCCAAAGATAAAAACACATGGTCACAGGCCAGGGGAGCACAGAGTGTGGCCAGAAACCAGGGAGACAGGAGTGACTGAATGCTTTCTCTGAGGGCTCATTGAGGAGGGGAAACCCAAGCACTCGGCCCCTCCAGGGGCTGAGATTGGGAGGTCGCCGTTTTCATTCTTGTCCTCTAAAGTTGCATGGAAAGCCTTCAGGGAACAAAAACTACCCAGAGCAAAGCCCCACAGATTACTTAGTCTGGCCCCCAGCAAGTGTGGTGTAACTCCCCCTGGGGCAAAGACATTTGAGAATCACTGAATAGGCCCCTCCCCAAGAATATCAGCAAGAACATCCAGCCAAGAACAAGTTTACAAATCTATGAGAACTGGATCACGACCTGAGCCGAAGGTAGACGTTCAACCAACTGAGCCACCCAGGCCTTCCATGTGATAGTATGGCAGAAGAGACGGTCAAAAAACAGATCATAAAGAGATACTGTGGCTTCCATCTTGGTTACTCTCTAGGATCACTTGCTCTGGAAGAAGCAGGTTGCCACAATATGAGAAGCAATCCATGAGGCAAGGAACTCGGGACTCTAGCCAACAGCCACATATGGGGAACTATCTTAGAAAAGGATCTTCCAGTCACAGTCAAGCCTTCAGATGGCAGCAGCCCCACCTGACATCTTGACAGCAACCTTATGAGAGGCCCTGAGCCACAGCCACCCAGCTAAGTCACTCCCAGATTCCTGACATACAGAAACTGAGATATTAAATAAATGCTTGGTGATTTAAGCTATAATGTTTGAGGTAATTTGTTACACAGCAATAGGTATAATTACAATAAGGCTAATACAATAATGGTAGCCCTTCAAATCATTCAAGGATTTCCTTTTCAAATTACTCATCTTCCAAATATGTTATTTATCATTTGAGACTTAAACACTGTCAGGGGTATTGTGTGCTGTGCAGCACTGGAGGCTGGCAAAACCAAAGGTGTAAAGGGCAGAGGAAAAAGCTCACCAATCTGACAGGTTCTTTCCCAAGCCCCAAGGACAGCATGGGACTTGGGGACCAGTGAGCACACCGAAGGTTCAAGAAGAGCCTCTGCTGCCTGTGGTGTCTCACCCTGCCCCATGCCAGGCACAGCTGCCCTGCCCCCAGCTGCATCAAGTGGAGGAGGCAAAGGGAGAGGAGGGTGGCATCACCAGCCCAGGCCTTACCCTCCATGCCCAGGAGATGAAGACCTTACTACCATGAACAGCCACTGCCTCCACAGAAGGCCATCAGATCAGCTGCTGAAGCACTGGGGTCCTCATGATCCATGTGCATGCTGCGATCCACCACTGCATTGGGTGCTGGGTGGCTATGTCATCAATGGGCACACCAAGGCCATGGTGGTGTCTTACTCAGGCAATAGGCTGGGGTACGTAAGGCATATGATCAATCCCCACAGCAATGGACACTGTATCACCTACTATATTACCTAAATCAGAACTGGGACATTAAGGTGCATGGCAGCCTGCTGCCAATCTCCCCAGAAGACTGGCCTATAGCAACCAACATCAAGCCACTCCTTGATGGGCTGCTCATTTTCTGGACTGATCAGTGGAACCTCCATGAGGTGGAACCAGCCTATGCCACCAGGTATGCCATCACTATCTGGTATTTTGATGCCAAGGAGTGGACAGCAACCAAAGACAAGTTATCAGCTAGCATCCAGAAAGAAAGGTGTCCAAGTACCTGTTACAGCCAACTACAACCACATTGTGACCAGCCCCAGAGTTGCAAGAACAGATAGCCTGCACTGATTTCAGGAGAGCCTCTGGCCCCATGCTGCTGGCCCAACAACCCACCAGACTCAGTGCCTGCTCCTTTTCTGCCACTACTGCTGCTTCCAGCTTTGCCTCTGTCCTGACTAGTATAGAGGGCTCAGCCTGACACTGAGGACCAAGGAGGGGAGAGACCTCTCCTGTCCTGTGATGGGAGCTGGGATTATGCCTTGAGAAGAAGCCAGGATTGGGAGCTACCATCAGTGGAGCTGGGGGCCTATGGTTTACCCCGTCTGGTTCTGTTCCTCTCAGGTATGGAGAGCTGGAAAGAGCCACTGCCACCTCCCACCAGGATGCAGGCTTGGAGGTTGAGATGTCATGGCCTCTGGCTCGTAAAGCATTGTTGGTAGAGTATCCCCAAGCCCCTTACTCCTCCAGCCCAAAATGTGAAGTGACTCTCCAACCCCTATGGCCACGGCACCTTTTGGACTACACTGTCACTGCATGGGCAGGATAAAAGGTGCTGAAGAGCATGGGTGTTAAAAGTCCTATCAGCCAAGAAAAAAAAAGTTTCCCCCAGAGCTGGAAAAAAAAAAAAAAGACTTAAACTTTGTGTACAAAGAAAATTTGTCAAACAAATGTGAATCATGTGTAAAATCAAAAATACTCATGGCAACTAAAAGATAGAAAAAAACCATTTACAGATATGACTAAGATGATAAAACGAGAAATAATTTCCTTAGCAGTAAGCTAAATATAAGCATGCAACCACATGAAGAACAGAAAACAGAAACTCTTAAATGAAAACTGAAAGAAGATGTGCAGAAGACTCTTACTTCTCATCACAAGCTCCTCTGTCTACTTGATTTCTTACCATGTTCATGTATAACTTCAAAAGCAAAAACAGCAAAGTGTATGCACTCACTTGCCACTATTAGCCAGCTGCCTGAACTCCTTCACTGTCATGGCTTTTTTCTGGATGTTGTATTGAGTGAAGAGTCCCGACTGCCCAGTGACCATCTGCTGAATCGGTGCTGGAATAAGCAAATTATCAATGTCATCATAGCACTGCCGTGGCTTCCATTCCCGAGGAGGAATCACCTAAAAATAAAATAATAAAATAAAATATTATCCAGAAAATATTCCAGGTAGTCATTTAGCTTTGATATTCCAACAGAAGAGAAGTGAAGAATTTCTCAGCATTTCTATAACAAATGTGTAGAAGAACTATGAAGATTCAGAGTAAGGGAAATGCCTTACATTCTCCTAAATATTCACCTTACTGATTTGATGTTTTTTAACAACAAAATTTATTGAGCATTATTCCAAACAGTACTTTTATTAACTTATTTTTTAGCTGATACTAGTAACCTCTCAATTTTAAAAGTAAAATTGAAAGACACACAAAATAACTTGAAATTCAATCATGCTTATATTAATACAATAAAAAAATTAGCAAATATATGTTTAGTCAGTATTTTTTTTTTAAATACCTCTCACACAACATGGCAAATAGCAGAGTGGTGTGCTAGTAAATGTTTAACAATCAGTTTTCTGGGAAGGTGGAGAAAACCTTGAATTTGTAGCTCTCGCCTATTTCCATGATGTAACTACACCCATCACGGCTAATTTGAGCTTACCAACATGTCATCATTGAACAGGAAGTCGAAAAGAGACATACATTATCAATGCTTTTGTTCCTGTATGAGGTTGTTCAGCACACCACTCTTTTCCAACAGTATTTTTTTTTTTTAAGATTTTATTTATTTACTTGACAGAGATCACAAGTAGGCAGAGAGGCAGGCAGAGAGAGAGGGGGAACCAGGCTCCCCACTGAGCAAAGAGCCTGATGCGGGGCCTGGATCCCAGGACCCTGAGATCATGACCTGAGCCAAAGGCAGAGGCTTAACCCCCTGAGCCACCCATGTGCCCAATTTTCCAACAGTATTTAAACACTTAATTATTAACAGTGAAAAGATCAATAAACAGTAAGACCAAAAACATATACGCTTATGATTAAAAATTAGAAGGGACAAAGTTATTAAGTCATGATTTACAGCTGGAATATATTCACCTTTATAAACTGTTCCAATTTCTTAAGAAAAACTTTAAAAAATTAATTGCAAAATATAGATAGCACACATCAATAAATGCATGATTACAAATATATAACTATGAATTATAAAGCTACACCAGAGTACCTCTATGTGCCCTCCAAACACATTTATCTCTTGCTCAATCACAGCATTTATGGTATGCATTTCCCTGCTAGGGTTTATATGGTTTTACTGGGTGCCTGGGTATGCATCCCTAGCACCAGTTTTTTTTTTTTTTTTAAAGATTTTATTTATTTATTTGACAGACAGAGATCACAAGTAGGCAGAGAGGCAGGTGGGGTTGGGGGGAGGCAGGCTCCCTGCTGAGCAGAGAGCCCGATGCGGGGCTCGATCCCAGGACTCTGGGATCATGACCTGAGCCGAAGGCAGAGGCTTTAACCCACTGAGCCACCCAGACGCCCCCTTAGCACCAGTTTTTTAACTGAATGGAAATATAACCATCCATATATACATATCTTCTTTGAGGTTTATCTTTTGTGTTTCACTCAGTATTTTTCTGAGATTCAAATATGATGGTCTATATAGCTGAAGTTCACTGATATTCACTCCTACTGTACTCCCTCATACAAATATTTATTCATAAATGGGGAACCATTTAGTGCTCACTTGTTTTTTTCTGATTATTTTGTTTGTTATTTCTTATTATTCTGTGATTTTGCAAATAACACTGCTATTAATATTGTTGTGTGCATTTTCTGCTGCATATAAGCACACCGTTCTCTAAAATAAACACATATCTACGGACACTCCCAACAGTGAAATTATTGGGATGCTGGATATGTATAGATCAAATTTAACAGTTATTACTAAATGTTTGTCAAAGTGGTTGTACCATTTCACATTCCCACCAGCAATGTATGCAGTCTTTTTCTTTGGCTCCCCATATTCATCATTACTTTGTATTATCGATCATTTAAATTTTAGCCTTTCCTAGAGGTTGTGTAATGATAGTCAAGTGTAGATTGAAAGAATATGAAAAAAAAAAGTGAGCTGTCAAGTCTAAAGTTAATTTAATTTTCATCAGTGATATGGAGATATTTCACATTTTACTTCCACCAAGGTATGTTAGTTTAAAATGAGAATAGATACAGTCATATTATATGCTGTTGAAAACACATAGTCAATACTTTAAAAGAATTTGGATAATTGTAACAAATGCATATGGATAAACACACCAAATTGTCTTCAGGACATATTGAAAGGGGAAAAGGTTGTAAATACTAACTTGCTCTTCATCAGAAATAAGTGCAAATAATCCAAAAAATTGAAACATGGATTGATTCAGGCCGTTGTTTAGAAACAAATATATCTATAATCAAAATTAATATTATATTTCCAGTTGAATATTTTCCTATCTGTGAAAAAAGTTTTGTAGCAATTTTCTTTTCTAAATTTAGAGAAGCAATGAATGTAACAAATTTATGAAAATTAAACATTATCTTTATAAATATTTCATGTATGTGTTCATTTACTTTTGATAAAAGTGTTCAGACAGAACTTTAAAAATTTGTAAGTTCAGGGACGCCTGGGTGGCTCAGTTGCTTGGACGACTGCCTTTGGCTCAGGTCATGATCCTGGAGTCCCGGGATCGAGTCCCGCATCGGGCTCCCAGCTCCATGGGGAGTCTGCTTCTCTCTCTGACCTTCTTCTCGCTCATGCTCTCTCTCACTGTCTCTCTCTCAAATAAATAAATAAAATCTTTAAAAAAAAAAAAGTTTGTAAGTTCAGGTCTATAATAAAAATCTTATTTTTGGACTGTAATTTTAAATCTCAGATTTTCTTACATAGGAAATAGAAACACAAGATACATAAGACTTTAAGATTCCAAAATTAAACTTTTACATACAATGACTCTTTAACTGAAGGAAACCCATTCCTCCTAAAGTTTACCTTCTTATTATATCAAAATAAAAACAAACATTTTATTTTACATCACCATTTCCCCAATCCCAGCCTGCGCCCTATACTCAAAAGAAAATTTCTGACTGAAACCTGTATTTGCCCTACTTATCTTGAAATAAGTTGCTATTATCACCATCTAAATACTGAGGAAGAAGGGATAAGAGGAAGAGCAGTGCATCTTGTAATCTTTCTTCACACCTTGAGGACATAGATCACTGTCTATACTCTCCAGGCTATTCACAAAACTATGTAACGTGCATAACCTATGGCCCAGGACAGTCTATGTCTAGATTACTGTCATGTAATAATTTTACCCACTTCATATGTAATAAAGTTTCCTCATAATCTTTCTCCACAAAAACAATGTAAATTTTACATTTAAAGAGATTGTGATCTTCACCTTGCCAACTTTACAACTACCTTTTAGATAGAAAGTTTGGAGTCAAATCTCTCACTATGGAAATAAAAGTTAAATCTAAAGTATAAATCTTAAAAAATGTTGATAAAAGAAAAACCAAGACAGACTACAATCTAAGGCCAAAGTCACTACTACTGGAACTAATCAACCCTCTTCTCCAAATCATAAATTAAGACCAATTCATTAAATGGTGCATTAACAAAGAGTCTCATGGGTGGCTCTGTCCCCAGGGCTTACTCTCAAAGCAAACTAACAGCATTAATACAGTTTTGATTTTGACAACTTGATTTGGTGCAATTTTATACATTTGCTCTTGCTGCAAATTCCAGGAAAAAAAGGCAAGTAGGTGAAACTGACTTTATGTGACTTAGTGTGAAAGGTAACAAAAATGGCCCAAAAAACCCACAAAAAACAAAAGAAAACCAAACAAACAAAAACAACAACAACAACAAAACCAGTTCATTGTACTCCTGGTAGAAGCAAAAGAAAATTATCACAAGACTGAATAAATGAGTATCTCCAACTTTGTCAATAAATCTCATTCAAAAAAAAAAGTCTGGGGCACCTGGGTGGCTCAGTAGGTTAAAGCCTCTGCCTTCAGCTCAGGTCACGATCCCAGGGTCCTGGGATAGAGCCCTGCATCCGGCTCTCTGCTCTGCAGGGAGCCTGCCTTCCCCTCTCTCTCTGCCTGCCTCTCTGCCTATTTGTGATTTCTGTCTGTCAAATTAATAAATAAAAATCTTTAAAAAAAAAAAAAGTCTAGACTCAGGTGTGTTTTGTTCAACATTCAGAAAACTAACTGTGGTTCTCATTAACTTCATTCTGTCAGAGAATGCCAGCAGTGACACAGGTGTACCCTTAGGAGGATGTGTGCTACTTTCCCTTCTCATGTTACTAAACGTGCCACCCTACCACAGCACACTCCATAATCTCAGTGGAACATAGTAAAATCTATGTTTTCAAGGAACAAAAGGGGAGAAGAGCAAGACAAAGGGTTGCATTCAAAGCCCAGAGAAGGGGACAACCAGTTACCCCCAACTTTCCTCCACTCAAATAAAGCCCAAATCCTTGCTACCCCACTGCTAGTTTATGATCAAAATTACATGTGTTAGATAATCCTGAAATGATAGTCTCTTCAACTCAAAAATGATTTTTCTCGAAGGGGGCAGTAGGGGAATGGTTTTCCTCCAGATCAAAGATACTGAAGTGCTGAGGTTCCAAAAGTGGGTTCTTTAAGAACTCAATAAATAGGGGCGCCTAGGTGGCTCAGTGGGTTGGGGCCTCTGCCTTCGGCTCGGGTCATGGTCCCAGGGTCCTGGGATCGAGCCCCGCATCGGGCTCTCTGCTCAGCGGGGAGCCTGCTTCCTCCTCTCTCTGCATGCCTCTCTGCCTCCTTGTGATTTCTGTCTGTCAAATTGATAAATAAATCTTAAAAAAAAAAAAAAAGTCAATAAGTAAGTTAAACTAAGGATCCCTCATCTGAGAAATTCATTATAAACCTCTTAACTTTTCTCTTTGTTTCCTCTTTTATCTTCCTTTTCTGTCACTTACCCACCCCTAATAAACTTTCACTCAACTTAATATCCCCCAAATTTTAAACCCTTCCTAGGCGCAACTTGAACCATACACAACAAAATGACAGACCTCAGGGGACAGATAACAGCACAGTCAAATTGGGTTATAAGATGCAGGAGGACTTGAATACTAAAACACCCCTCAGTTCTGGGACTTCTCTCCTCTGATATCTGCTCTTAATGCTACTGGACATCCTGCTGGATGTGGGAATTCCACGAAGAACCCATGACCCAGCCACAGTTGAGCAGGCTCTGGCAGGGCTCAGGATTCATGAGGTAATGCTGACAAATCTACAGAAACCCAGATTACAAGCTTAACGTTTAGAATAATAAAATGAAGTAAGTACAATAAAACATACTCTTCTGAGGGGACTTTTTTCCGTCCCTCACCCCTTAGCCTCTTACGAAGTAAATTTTTAATTGAAATATATTTCCAGGGACGCCTGGATGGCTCAGTTGGTTAAGCATCCAACTCCTGATTTCAGCTCGGGTCATGATAATCAGGGTCATGGGATGGAGCCCCTTGTCAGACTCTGCACTCAGCATGGAGTCTGCTTGTTCCTCTCCCTCTCCTCCCCTCATTCACACGCTATTTCTGAAATGAGTAAATAAAATCTTCTTTAAAAAATTGAAAAAGAAATATATTTCCATTATACAAGGAATATAATCCATCTCAGGTTGTGATCAAAGGATGAATTATATAGATTATCTCTCTTTCAAAGTTCTAACTTTGGATCTATAGGTGCAAACCCACAGTGCAATCTTCAGCGCCTTACTATGACCCTCAGCATATCACAACAACCCCAGACAAGACTCCCCATTTCCATTCTGTCAGCACTTTTCTCAGTCTGTCCACTCTGTCTCCCCACAATATTCATTCTTCATGTAGGAGCCATTGTGACACTTTCAAAATAATGTCACTGGGATGCCTGGACGGCTCAGTTGGTTAAACGACCAATTCTTGATTTCAGCTCAAGTCATGATCTTAAGGTCCTGGGATAGAGAATGCCCTGTGGCTCCTTGCTCAGCAGGAGCAAGGAGGATTCTCTCCCCTGCCCCTGGCCACCTTCCCCCTCCACCACCGCTGACTCATGTGCACCTGCACACTCTCTCTCAAATACATAGCTTTCAAAAAAACAGAACAAAACAAAATAATGTCACAAAAATAACAAACACACAAATAGCCATCATGTCTTTCTCTCATCTGCTTTAAGCCCATAAATGATTCCCACCGCACTTCAAATAAAACCCCCAAGGCTTACTAAGCCCAAGCAAGCCCAGGATGATCTGGCCCCTTCCAGGGCTCTTACCTTACTTACCAACATCTTCCTCTGCTCACTGAGCCCCAAATTCACAGACCACCTTCCTATTCCTCCCACACATGAAGCTCAAGTCAGCCTTCAGGCCTCTGGACTTGCTATTCTCTCTGTCCCCACATCTTGAAAAAGTTGGTTTCTTTATATTCTTTGGGCCTCTGCTTAAATGTCCTTATCTCACCACCCTAAGAAGCTACCTCCAGAATATAAATTCAACAGGGGCAGAAATGTGGTCTTTACTATCCCATCTCCCAGGACATGGCAGTACCTGGTATGTAGTAGGCACTCTCCACACTTGATAAGCAAGTAACTGAAAAGAAAACAGAATACACAAATCTACAGAGAAAGAAAATAGATTCGTAGTCACGTACAGCTGAGGGGATAGCAGGGAACAGAAAATGACTGCCAACGAGTACCAGTGAACTGTATATTTTAAGTGGCCAAATTGTATGGTATGTGAATTATATTTCAGTAAATCTGTTATATTTGTAAAAGGGGAAAGAGAGAAAGAAACAATTAGAAGGAAAAGAGGAGGGAGAGAGAGAGGAAAGGGAGGGGAGGAGTTAAGCTTCAGGTTAATAACTGTCCTCTATGAGAAAGTGATGAAAGCGATGAATACTCTCACCTCTCTCTGGAGACCATACATGGATCTCTTTAGTTTCTAGAAGCCACACATGTTTAAAAAAAAAAAGAAGAAGAAGAAGAAGAGGAAGAAGAAGCCCTAGAACACAACCTAGCATAAATAGTTAAAAGAAAAAATAAGACAATTATTCTTTGAAGATAATAAATGCTCTGCATGAATTAATGAAAACAAATTTTGCGAATATTCTCTGGAATAAACCATTTCCCATATTATGAAGACTAAGAGCAAAAACAAAAGGCCAAGTGATTGTTCTTGGTTTAAAGGATGTGAGGATAATCACCTTTGCAAGACCTGCTCGATGGGCTCCTTTAGACTCCATGTATGCGAGGTATTTGTTGAACTCCCGGAACTCCTCCATGGAGGGTCTGAAGGTCATGATCTTACAGCTGGGGTTCAAAGGACTCTCCACCTCGGCCACCTCCATGATGGCTGGGGCAGTCTCTGCAGAGGAGATGATGCAGTCATCAGCACTGAATTACTGTGTGCTTAAGGCTGGTGGTCATTTCTCCCAAACAGCATGTAAGCACCCCAGTCCCAGCAGAAACTCTTCTCTTTTAGTTACTTACCATTCTCATTAACACCCCATTAGGGAGACTTCCTCATCTCTCCCAAACTCTTGGGAAAAGAACCTGTTTTTAGCCATTCCTCCTCCCAAGTTCCTATTCCTGCATTCAAACACTGACCTGATTATATTGCTCACCTCTTCAAAATCCTTCCTAGTGAGAATGAATTTTCTAACTTTCCAAGTTTACAAAAGGTATTGTTCCTATGTACCAGTTCTGAAACAGACTCTCTCACACACACAACTGTATAAAGGCCTAACCTTTGATGAATAGAGAATGGACAATGCCCAACATCCCCAGCACAGGATTTTTAAGTGTCCTAATATGCTTTCCTATAATAATTTACAAACTACCCATTCAGCAAAACTACCAAGTACCAGGCTAAAATACTAGAGATAGAAAAAAGGGTAAGATTTGTCTTCACCATCCAAAGTCACTATCTACAGGTGGAACAGACTTCAATACAAAACTGTACACAGGCAGGGGTAATTAACTCCACCTAAATTACTCAGAAATGACTTCATTGTTAAGACTTAGTAGAAGGTATAGGGGTTTGCCAGATAAGAGAAAGAGCATTCTGAGCAGTGAAAATATCTGTAAGTATTGTTGAAGACAGAATTTAGTTTGCCTAGAGCTCAGAAAGGAAGGATTACAGGATATCAAAGTAGAAAAACAGGCAAAAATATGAACTAAATCTTGCTGACAATAACCAGGATGATTCCCTCAATATGTACTGAACACTTCAGACATACAGAATGAAAAAATTAGTAAGAAGCACTGGCCTGCCTGCCCCAGAAAGGAGTCCTATCCCCATCCCACTTCTAGAACCAATAATGTACCTGGTATGTGACAATCCAAACAACAAATAGTCTCAGAACAAAGCTCTCCTTTTTTTTTTTTAATAAAGTTAATTTGCCCGACAAAAAGAAAAATTGGGAAGAGATGGAATACATAAAGATGAAAACATGCTATGGGATAATAAGAGGTTAAAATGGATCGGGGCTACAGATAAAGACATGATCATCATTCATAAAGGTTTAAATAAGCATTCTCTCACAAAGTACATGTGAGAAGAATCAAATTAATCCTGCCACCCACTAGGAACTTAAATATAAAGGAAAAAAATCTGCATGGATATAGATAAGTTAATACATGACATAAAATATTCTATATATATATTTTTTTTTTTAATTTAAATTCAATTAGCCAGGGAACCTGGGTGTCTCAGTCATTAAGTGTCTGCCTTTGGCTCAGGTCAGGATCCCAGGATCCTGGGATTGAGCCCTGCATCGGGCTCCCTGCTCAGCGGGGAGACTGCTTCTCCCTCTCCCTCTCCCCTGGCTTGTGTTCCCTCTCTAGGCGTCTCTCTCTCTCTCTGTCAAATAAATAAAATATTTAAAAAATAATTAAATAAAAATAAATAAATAAAGTCAATTAGCTGACATATATTACATCACTAGTGTCAGATGTAGTATTCAGTGATTCATTAGATGCGTATAACACCCAGTGGGGTAACTGGGTCATGGGCATTAAGGAGCACAAGGGTTGTGATAAGCACTGGGTGTTATTCTGTATTCCCTTTGCCTCAGGGAGGAAGCATGCAAAAGAAAAAAACCTTCCAGGCCACCTCCCCACCCACTTCCCTTCACACCTACATAACAGATGTGCATGCCCAATGCTGGGCTGCAGGATGAAAGTCTAACCTCTATACAAGACACACATAATCCTTTAGAAGCACCTAGATCAAACCTTTACCTAACAATCATGGCCTTGTCTACCACTACAGTCTGCATTATATTTTAAGCTCCAACAACGCTCACTGATTTGTGCTTCTCGAAATAAGTAGAACCCTCTGTGCCTCTGTCTAAATCATTCCCTCCCATCAGGGCAGCCTTTAACTGTCTCCTCACCTGGCAAACTCCTGGCCACTGTTAAGATTCTCAATCTTACCCAAGTAGGCCTAGGTGAACCAGCCTATGTGTTTTGACTTCCCTCCCTGCATTCCTCATAGTAGTTGCCTATCACAGTGGTTGGCACTTCTGACCATACACTGAACTCTAAACTCAAGGGAAAAGCAGGCTGTCTCTGTAAACCCTAACTTCCAGTCTGAGATCCAGCCTGGTTTGTAACATCTGCTATAATAACTATTTGCTAACTGAATAAAGAAATAAGTGCCAAAATGTTGAAATATTTACACAAAATGATACCAAGTGCAGGAAAAAGGAAAGCACTGATCTCACACACAGAAAAGTTACTTAGAAAACAGACTCATTGCTTGACAGGTAAAGAATAATCTGAGCAGTGAGAAAGGAGAAGAAGCTCCCAGACTACCTTTGTAGAAACATTTGGTACCTGGAAGGCAGCTTTACTTTTACCCAAAGAACAAGGGTGTCATGCATAGCTCTCCCACAGAGGAAAAAAACACTAAAAAAGAAACTCAAAATCCATCCAGTCTCTCGAAGAACCATTACTAAATGCCTAACTGCTGAGTAGGCATTCAGGAGGGAATGAAGAGAAACCCTAATAGGAGGGGAGTGAAGCAAACAATAAATAAGTCAGAAGCATGCTGAAGAAGAAACCAAGGAGTAGCTATTTTATATAGGGTAAGTGAGGAAGCATTTCAGACGCCTGAAGGAGGGAATAAATCATGCAGATAACTGGAAGAAAAGCATTTTGGACTAAAGCAACAGCAAGGAGTGTCTTGGGCTCTTCGCGGAATAGGAAGGATGTAAGTGTGACTGGAAGTCCTAAAGCAAGAGAGTGGAGAGAGGGAAAACGGAGAAAAGGAGTTTGGGGGAAATAATCTGGGACTCTTCCCCTTCTTATACATTCTCATTCTTGATACTTTCAAGAAGATGACAGTGTTTTCTAAGGTAACTCTTCCAGAGGATTTTAAGCAGAGCACTGAGCAGGCTCATCATTCTGACTATAGTATCAAAGACAAGGTTGGAAGTACAGAGACAATTTACACCAATCCAGGCAAAATAAAATGGTGACTTGGACCAGAAGTGGGCAGTGAGAAGTGGTCAGATTGCAGATATATTCAGAACAAAATTTCCTGATAGAAGTGAGAGAAATGTGCAAGTCAAGATTTCTGGTCTAAAATACAGAACAATGGCTCTGACAAGAAACTGACGCAATGAGACTGTTAAGATATGCAGCAAATTAGTAGCAATCAGAATTAAATATCTGCCCTTGACCTAGTTTGCTAACTTGTCTGTGAAACATACTTTGCCTCCTCCTCCTGTCACTATTCGCTGATAACACAAACCGAGTTCTACCTACAAATCGTACATACACTAAAGACCTAGTTAATTTATGTTTCAGACCCTTTTCAATCTTAAAGTTAATATATGATCACTATAAAATTTGAAATATGCTAAAATTTCTAAAAATTTAATGTTAATCCCATGACCCAAATCTTTGTCAACATGACAGGCAAAAAAAAAAAAAAAAAGTCTATTTTTTAGTTTTCTTTTTTTTTTTTTTTTTTTTGGACATTAATAACCGTTTTCATTTTATTTTTGGGTTGCCTCTTTATGTTCTCTACCCTTAAAAGGTAGTTTATAAGTTCACTATTCCTTGAGTTTTTCCTAATCCACATTTATCACTATTAAGCCTAATCATGGTGCTACAATCAAATTCCCAGTCACCCTTCTTTCTTTTACCTTTAGTTCTCTGAAGCAGAAGAGTAGGTTCAAAATGCTCTTGCAGTGTTTCCTACTCAGAGAAAGACTTATACTTTGGGGAAAATATACCTGTGATTTTCAGCTGGAGGTGATGTAATTAATAATAATTTTTTTAATGCCACACCTCTTACAGACAGTCCCCAAAGTGAGTGATAACAGCTGATGACAACTTTATTGTTTTGCTTCTAGAGAGCGAGTCGTCAATGTTTTTTCAGACCACCTAAACCAAACAGCCAAATTTATAGTAAGCACCCTAAGAATTTTTTCTTAAAGATCTTTTTCAGCAAGTGAAGGAAAGTGTAACACTAATTCATACTTATAGAACTCTCCCAAGCTTCTGTTCTGAAAAGTTGTACTTTATCATGAAGGAAAAACATGTGCTCTTCTTATCTTAATCATATCTCTTTATTTGGAATAGAAAAGAAACTGAAGTAATGCTTTGCTGCTAAATGTAAATCTATATCCTATATAACTTTCCTGTGTACACCTATATTTCCAAATTGTGTTCTCTTATTTAAGTAATTTCTGCGGAAAATGTAAAAATACATGATTCTCATCTTAGGATTACTCATTTCTTAGACAATGCCTGCCACAGAACTGGTATGCACTGCTTATGGCCTCTGAAGAGAACACTTAAGGATCAACTATAAAGTACAACCCTGGGATATAAAGCACTCACCATTTAAGCAGATAATATATTAAGCTAAAAAGAAAATGAACCAAGGCACGATTACTAGCTATGCCAGTGTAGATGAGAACATTCCCCCCATGATTCCTCATGTGGACCCGCTGGAACCCTGGAGGCCGTCCTTTCCAGTCCTCACTCACTCCTACTTCCCCTACAGTGAGATTTTAGAAGAAATTGTCCAGCCAAGGCCCAGATGTTACAGATATGACTACCTTGCTCTACTTTCAGTAGAGCCAAGTGCCACATCCACCAGAGCGAGGGCTTGGACTTTGCCTGAGGTAGCTGGAAAGCTGGCATTTCCATTTCAACACTGTAATTCACCCAGTTTGGTCTCACAGTGAGTCAATAAGCTTCTTCTCACATAGTGCTCAGTCAGGCGTTGCTATGAGTTTAATTGTGTCCCCCAAAAAGATGTGTTAAACCCTAAGCCTTAATACAGGTGAATATGACCTTATTTGGAAGCACAGGTTTTGCAGATGTAAGCAAGTAAGATGAGATCATGTTCAACACCTCATCCAATATGACCGGTGTCCTTATAAAAGGAGAAGAGTCAGAAAAAGAGGGAAGAATAATGTGAAGATGGAGGCAGGCAGACGAAGTCACACAGCTGCAAACCAAGGAATGTCAGCCAATACACAAGGCTAAGACAAAGGCACAGATCTTCCCCCCGGATCCTTCAGAGAAAGCATGGCCATGCTGACACTTTGATTTTGGCTTTCTACCCTCTAGAACTGTGAGAAGATAAATTTCTCTCATTTTAAGCCATCCAAGTTTGTGGTTAGTCATTATGGCAGCCCTAACAAACTAATACAGGCATCAGGGATCAGACTGATGGGACCCTGGTAGACTGCCACATTCTCCAACCCCAGCTTCACCAATACTAAAGCCTGTAATACTCTGACCTTCCATCTGACTCCATCTTTCTCAAATGGGTGGGAAAGTGGCGGAACACTCTAAAAATGCCACGTTAGCCATTAGCATGTCTATCCAGGAACTGAACCACAACAGGGTCATCTGGCTTTAAAGCCTGCCCTTTTCTGTCATCCCAGGACTTCACAGGCCTGGAGCCCTAAAATGAAAAGGAAGACAGCAAAGAAAAGCCCTCAGCCTATTAATCATTTTTTGCCTGAGCTAGACTCATTCCTCTCCCAAAAACCCAGGCAACTCTTCTTGAATCATCTTGGTCCCATTCAACCTTGCTTCACCAACCTACAGAGACCAGAAGTAAAAATGGGAAGGTGGACTCAGGGAGATAGTTCTGGGACAGAAGAGCCAAGGCAACAAATGAATCTGTACAAAACTTTCTTTTATTGCACAGATAATATATGGGTCCCAGGAGAAGGTTTCTAAAGAGAGATGATCCAAGTAAACATCTAAATTCTCTCCAGCAATCTGTACCGGCCAAATCATAATCCTGATCACACCCCTCTTACACCCTTAGTGGATGGGAACAGGCAAAAGTCATCCTTCTGGGCAAACTGAGCAAGGCTTGTCCTCTTGATCACCAAAGATCTGGCAAGATTAACAGATACTGGAGCACTGAGGCTGTCATCTCCTCAGACTTAAGTATGCAATAGAGTGTGTTGGAACCATTAAAGCTGCCAAGTATTCACTCTTGGCCCCACCTGGCAAGACATTCCTTTCCGGGGTCAGACTATAGCCAGGTCTAGACTTCAGTGGGTCAGGAGAAGAAATTTTCCTTTCATGAAATGCTCACAATGTAATTAATTCTAGTTGCAAACCGCAAACTTCTCAGCACTAAATCTTACAGCATATAACATCTAATTTATATGTCCCCTTCAGTCTTGCAACAATTTTTCAAATGCACTGAGTCAGATATTAATTACATATGTCATTTCTTGGTTTTCCTTTCTCTATCTCTTAAACTTCCATAGTATCCATCAATAGGGGTCTGGCTGAATCAGTGTATTACTTCTGACAACACAGTATAGGCAACATAAAAAGAATGAGAGAGATCTCTAAGTAAAGATCTGGAGTGATTTCCAAATTACACTGTTAAATTAAAAAAGCAAAGTGCAGAACAGTTTACAATATTCTACTTTTTGTATAGGAAGCAAGATCAAACCCATAAAAATGGTTACCTAAAGGGAAAAGAAGACACAGGTAAGGAAGCAAAACTTCTGTGAGTATAGCCCTACATATAGTTTTAACTCTGAAATCATATAAATAATTTACAAAATTAAAAAGAAAAAAAAGACCTCAAAACTGAAAAACAAGCTAATTACATAATAAGTCAGTGGCATAAGTAAACAAGGAAAAGAACTGCTTAAGAACTGTGAGTCAAAGTGTTTAGGCTATAGATTCTAACAGGATATATTTTGGGATATAGAACAATTTTTAAAGATATATATAAATTGTATTTATTTGTCAAATTGTTAGTAGTAATATTATTGGTATTGGGTCTTTTTTAACTATTACAAGTATACTATAAGATACAGCAAATAAGTAATAATGCTAATGTCATTGGGGATCAAGATTTTCATTATAAAGAGATACCAATATAAAATTCTTGATTAAAAACTTAATCTTTCACTAGAATTGAAACAGCAATATGAACTCAAGATTTTTTCTCTCAAAATATTTATCTCCTAGTACTGCCCACTTAAAAAGGCATGGAAATAATGAAAAGACAGTAGCAAAAACTACACTTTGCACAAAAATTATGGCCTCTAAATACCATATCTCAATGAAAAGAACCAGGGATCTTTGTAGAAAAGGCTGGTTCCAAGTTTGGGACAAGAAATATATAAGATGTGTCTAGAACGTGTTTGTGCCAGAAAGAAAGCAAGCTATCAAAGACTACTGAGGATACATATCACTTCAAAATTAACATCACTACTAAGAAAATTAGATATCATGTGCCTCCTGATAAGATGTACTAAGAAGGATACATCTACTTATATGGCTATTCTACCAAAAGTAAATAATTTATATCTAATCATGAGAAAACATCAGGAAAGGCCAAATTAAGTGATATTCTTACAAATAAGAGGTTATACTCTTCAAAAATGTGAAGGTCATAAAAGACAAAAGATTAAAAAGTAGTTCCAGATTTTAAAAAGACGAATGAAAGATGTGATCCTTGGATCCTGGACCAAAAAACAATTTTTTTCTCTTTTCCTATGCTACAAAGAATATCATTGGGATAAATGGTGAATCTGAAAAAAGATCTGATCAGATAATAGTGTTGTGTCAAATTAATTTTCTGATCTTGATAACTATACTGTGGTTAGAGAATGCTCTTGTTTTTAGGAACATAAAATGATGTGTTTACAGTTAGAGGGGCATTACATATATAAGTTACTTTCAAATGGTTAAGAAAACATTATGCACATGCACACACGCACACACACATACACCAAAGAATAAATAAATAATAAGCATAGAGAAACTATAACATTTAGGAAATCTGTATGAAGTGTATGGGGAACATCCTGTTCTCTTTTTGGCAAATTTTCTGTAAGTCTGAATTTATTTCCAAATAAGTCAAGAAAACAAAAACAACTGGGGCGCCTGGGTGGCTCAGTGGGTTGAGCCGCTGCCTTCGGCTCGGGTCGTGATCTCGGAGTCCTGGGATCGAGTCCCGCATCGGGCTCTCTGCTCAGCAAGGAGCCTGCTTCCTCCTGTCTCTCTGCCTGCCTCTCTGCCTGCCTCTCTGCCTGTTTGTGATCTCTGTCTGTCAAATAAATAAATAAAATCTAAAAAAAAAAAAAAAAAAAAAAAAAAAAAGAAAGAAAACAAAAACAACTAATGGGAGTCATATCAAAAGGACATGGGAACTTTGGAGAAAATAGTCACAGTGGCCCCAGGCAGGTGTCAGAGTCTGAGTGGATGAAGAGAACATCCTGCAAGCACAGCAGCAGCAACACTAGGAGACTGGATACATACTGGCCTATAACAGGAGCCAAGTTTTCCCCATTGGAGAAAGGAATTTACAGATATAGAGGGGGAGGAAATTAGAACTGACCTTTGGTAATAGATTAGAATTTGGGAGCACAGGTATAAGCTCGCAGTGTGTATGTATGTATGTGGGTAGATATGTGAATGTATATACATACATGTCCATGGATATGTACAGATACTTCCTTAGCTCTGCCCACTGAGAGTTCTTGGGAGCTGTAATACCACAGTAACAATGAGCTCTCAAATCTTGGTTTCTAAATACCACCATCCACTGAAAGGAACCAGGGCTTCTTGGACTGATTCCAGGGCTGGTGAGAGAAAGTACAAGGTAAGCCAAGAATATCTTGTTGTATGCCAGAAAGTAAGGAAACACTCAAAAAACAAAAGGGAACATGTCTAAAGGACATAAAAGCCAACTTGAAAGGGCTTCCATTGGCTAAATCTGGGGGAAACTGAGCATCAAAATAAAGGATAGTAATCAATATAATCAATAAAATAAAATAAGAAACTATGAGTCCACAGTGAAGTAAATACAATAAAAAAGTTATTAAATCTGTAAGTATATGATATTCCTTTTTTAAAAAAGCATCATTCACCATTAGAATATATCAACATACTACTCTAAAAATGTATAAATAAAGAGAAGGAAACAAGCACTTATCTTGCTTTTTCTGGAACAACTGCTATTTTAGGGTAAGTAAAGAACTGATAGCAGAAAGTTCTTCTTTACAGAAAAATTCCAACTAGTAAATGTAGTAAAAATGACAGAATTATATCATCACCATTTTTTTAACAATCCCTAATAAATAATCTAGGGAAACATCATTCCTGGCTGCTAAAATGATGAGATGACAAGTTAACAGGAAGCTTTATAATGGAGGAATCAGGCTCAAGCACTGGAATAGACAGACATGACTTGAAGCAATGGAAAATACATAGCATCACCTATTAATTGTTTTTACCTTAAAAAAGTAAATCGGAATCTAAACCAACCCATTAAACCATTGAATCTTATCACCAGTTGTCAGGAAATAAGGAACAAAGTAAATACCACCACAGGAAAATAATGTGCCAAATCTGGAATATGAGACAGCCTTCATTCCAAATGCCAATAGAAAAGAAGGAGAGTAAGGTAAATGTTGGGAGCAAGGGACTGTTACAGAATAAAAAGGACATCATACATATGAACAAAAACTATATGCATCAACAACTGGTCACCAGAAATTTTTACAGAAAAGCAATAGAATAATGTAACAAAGCAGGAAAAAATAAGATTAAAAAAAGCAAAAACAAAGAGGGTGCCTTGCTGGCTCAGTCAGTGGAACATACAGCTCTTGATTTTGGGGTCGGTCCTGAGTTCAAGCCCCATATTGGGTGTAGAGCTTAATTAAATTAAAAAAGAATATTATAAATGAGCAGTACAGTAACTAGAATAAAGAGTCTTCAATATGTTTTATATGTATGTATACACATAACTATATTGTTATAAACCTGAGAATGTATGTCCTCATTTAAAGATTTTATTTATTCATTAAGGAGGCCACAAGTGCACAAGCTTGAACAGGGGGACGGGCAGAAGGGGAAGGAGAAGGCTAAGGAGAGAATCTCAAGTAGACTCCCTACTCAGCAGGGAGCCCCACCCAGGGCTTCATCTCAGGACCCTGAGATCATGACCTGAGTAGAAACCAAGCGTCAACTCAGCTTAATCAACTGAGACACCCAGGTGCAGGGAGAACATCCTCATTTAAAAGGCATGAACTAGAACACTGAAACTTTTAGAGTCAACGCTTAAGACTTTTTCTAACTGCCTGCCTTACTATTTTCAACTTGCAAAGTTCAATGGCAGAATGTCAGAGTTCTTTTAAGAACAGTCAGATTCCACAAAATAGGCAACTATTAGAAAATGGGGGTGGGGGGGCGCCTCGGTGGCTCACTGGGTTAAAGTCTCTGCCTTCAGCTCAGGTCATGATCCCAGGGTCCTGGGATCGAGCCCCACATTGGACTCTGTTCTCGACAGGGAGCCTGCCTGCCTCTCTCTCTGTCTCTTCCTGCCTCTCTGCCTACTTGTGATCTTTGTCTGTCAAATGGATAAATAAAATCTTTAAAATAAAAAAAGCTTTAAAAAAAGGAAAAGAAAATGGGGGTGAAAGACGGGGAGACAGACTCTACACTCAGTCATATCATGTGCAACACAATAACCACCTAATTGTTAGAAATCCTACTATCCTTTGCCCTTGGGATAAAGTTTCCATTCATCTCTACTAATAACATGATCACAATCATATTGATTTATGAGTCCATGCCCAAATCCTTGGGCTGAAGCACTAAACAAAAGATCACTATAGCCACTGATAGTTACTTAGCTTTCCAGCACTTAAACTAAATTTACATCATAATGGTAATCTCAACCAAAGTGAATAACATTTTATTAAAAATTACTCTTGGGGTGCCTAGGTGGCTCAGTTGGTTAAGCGTCTGACTCTTGACTTCAGCTCAGGTCAGGAACTTAGGGTCCTGAGATTAAGCCCTTTGTTGGGCTCTGTGATCAGCAGGGAGTCTGCTGGGAATTCTCTCTCTCTCTCTCTGCCCCCCTCCGCTCACTCTCTCTCTCTCTCCCTCTCTCTAAAATAAATAAATCTTTAAAAACAATTACTATTACAACAGGAGTTGAAGAAAATCACCTTGTATATTTCTCTCAACTATCCCACTTAAGCAGCCAGGTAGAGGAAATATCATACCTTAGAGCCAGATGGAACTGAGTTGTTGTCTTTCTTAGTAGGCACCATGCCCAACGTGGGGCTTGAACTCATTACCCTCAGATTGAAAGTTATATGCTGTATAGACTGAGGCAGCCAGGTGCCCCCAGAATTGGATTCTAATCCCTCCTATCTATCTCCCCCACTTAATGAGTGACCTCTGGAAAGTTACTTGAACTAGACCTCTATTTCCCCATCAGTATAATGGGATACCACTCCTCCCCCTACAGCATTGTGATAGGGACTCAGTAAGTAGCTAAATATAAGAGACTAGTACATTGTCAGGCTATATAGCAAGCACAGAGATGTTGGCTTAAAAAAAAAAAAACTATTCAAATTAAATCCCTTCTATTACCTTCTTCCCCACTGCTTATGCACATGCTCAAATCTCTCCCATGTAATTTTTTAAAAGATTGTATGTGTTTATTTGAGAGAGAGAGCACAAGCCTGTGTACATGCAGATGCGGAGGGGACAGAGGGAGAGAGAATCTGACCCGTCACAACCTGAGCTGAAACTAAGAGTCGGCTGCCAGACCCACTAAGTCACCAGGTGCCCTCCCATGTGATTTTTAAAGGTTCTCTGTACACATTCTCCCCCCACCCAGAAAGACTCCAGCTACAGCATTCTCTCTCCAACCCCTCATAGACAAACCTCAACAAAGAACAGCCCACACTCATTTTGTCCACTTCATCTATTCTATCATTGACATCTCCACCCACCAGTGATTTCAGCAAATCACTCTGGAAAAGTTTGCCAGTGACTTTCTAACTGCTTTATACTATATGTTGTCTTTAGTCCTCTTATCAGTCTCTTTGCAGCATTTAAAACTGGATAAGCCGTCCCTTAGTACAGCTTCTGCAGACTAGGGAGAGGAGAGAGGGGAGGTGGGAGGACAACAACATACATACACCATCCTCCACTCACTCTATTTCAGTTAACTCTACCCTCCACCCTGAACTTCCTTCTGTGCTCCTCCAGAGCTAAACCCTTCAGTACTGATATACTACAAGATTATTGCTATAGTTGTCTTTCCTTTCCACCAGACACAGACACCATGGGAAATTTCATCCAACTATCCTTATCAATGGCTCAGAAATACAAAACAAGGACCTCTCTCCCCTAAATCCAAGTCCAATAAATCTAAGCACCTACTAGGCAGAGCCATTTGGAGATGATCCTCAAACTCAACAGAGACAAAACTGAATCCAAAAGTTAATAGGGATAAAAAGGAACCTTTGCTCCAAAATCTGCTTCTCTACCCAACAGTCCCAATCCTGGTTCATTCAATCCATCCATGGTCCTGCACCAATCCTCAAAGAGCTTACAAGTGCAAGAGAAAACAAGTATACAGATGGCTCTAATACCACAGGCCAGGTACTGCAAAAAGCGGAAGCACACAACACCACCATGGCCTTTAGAACAAGAACAGAAGAATCCAACCCTTTAACAGGGTAAAGGGTAGAAGGGGAAGCAGAAAAGGAGAGCATCCCCTACACAGGCCCTGACCTCCACTATATGGCCTGCATCAGAATCCCAGGAGCCATCCTCAGCCCTGCCTCGCCACATCTGTGTGGGTACCAATTATGGTCTATGTGACCTCTTGAACATCTTTTATATCCATTCTCTAGTATTTCCAAAGTTACTATCTTAAATCAAGCTTTTCTCCTTTCTTTCCTAAACCACTCCTGTAGTCTTTGCTCATTTACTCACCTTTAGTTCAACTCCCTCAATTCTCTTCTATACATCCACAAAAACACAAAACTTTCCTTTTTTTAAGGAGGTTTTATTTATTTATTTGAGAAAGAGAGAGAAAGAGCAAGCACACCAGGCAGGGGAGCGGCAGAAGGAGCAGGAGCAGTAGACTCCCTGCTGAACAGGAAGCCTGCCTTGGGAATCAATCCCAGGACCCAGAGATCATGACCCGAGCCAAAGGCAGACCCTAAACCAAATGAGCACCCAAGAGTCCCCAGAACAAACTCTCTTGACACAAAATGGATCATGCCATCTTTATTTTATTATTATTTTTTTTAAGATTTTCTATTTATCTATTTGAGAGAGAGAGACCGAACGAGCATGAGCATGAAGCAGGGCAAAGAAAGAGGGAGAAGAGACTCCCCACTAAGCAGGGAGCTGGATGGGGGGCTCGATCTCAGGACCCCAAGAACATGACCTGAGCCAAAGGCAGATGCTTAACCAACTGAGCCACCCAGGCAACCCATACCATCCTTATTTAAATCCCTTAGTAGCTCAGTACTATTTCAGCATGGAAACTACCTCCATGATCTAGCTCCTCCTTCTCCCCCCAGCCTCAAAGATCCCTTTGACCTGCCTGAAACCTTTGCTTCATTCTAACAAAAGTTCTCAATTGGTGCCAAGCTATTTCCCTCCTGCAGTGTACTGTACAGACTTATATGTCACATGTATGACACTACTGAGTACTTCCTGTGAGCTACATATCTACAAAGTACACCCTCTTATTTAAACCTAATAGCTCAAAATAAACAAATAAACCTAATAGCTCCATTGAAAATGACCATAAATATCTTTGTCACCAATAATGAAGACTAAAATGCTTGTACAGGGACCTATAGCAAGAGCTAAGGACAAGATCTGAACCTAATCTGAGATTCTAACACTCATATTTGTAACTACTGCACTATTTTCTTTGCCTTTCCTCAGTAAGTTCTAGCAAAACCCATCTTTCAAAGTTTATCTCACATGTAGACTGCATTATGAAGCCTTTCCTGGCAACACTCCCTACAACTAACAGTGTCATTTCTTTAATGTTCTCCTCACCCTCTTTCCATATATACAGTCATCCCTCATTATTCCTGGATTCAGCATTGGCAAATTCACCTATTTCTAAAATTTATTTTTAACCCCCAAACCAATAATGGTGGCATGTGTGTGGTCATTCACAGACATGCACAGTGTTGAAATACTTGAATCACCCAAAAGGCACATCCCTTCAGCAGAGGTCAAACAAGGCAAAAATATACCTTTGCAGTCTATTTAGTGCCAGTGGTTTTTGCATTTTTGTGCTCCTACTGGTGATTTAGCTGCTTAAAACAGCCCCCAAGTTCCTAAGTACAAGAAAGCTATGATGTTCCCGATCACAAACACACTTTGTGACATAACTTTAGGCATCAGTTATATCACTGCTGGCATGAGTTCAGTGTAAATGAATCAATAATTATATATTAAACAAGGTATCTTTAAAACAGAAACACACAGGGGCACCTGGTGGCTCAGTGGGTTAAAGCCTCTGCCTTCGGCTTAGGTCATGATCTCAGGGTCCTGAGATCAAGCCCCGCATCAGGCTCTCTGCTCAGAGGGGAGCCTGCTTCCTCCTCTCTCTCTATCTGCCTCTCTGCCTACTTGTGATCTGTCTGTTAAATAAATAAATAAAAATCTTTAAAAAAACAAACAAACAAAAAAAAAAAACCCAGAAACACACATAAGGGGCGCCTGGGTGGCTCAGTGGGTTAAGCCTCTGCTTTCAGCTCAGGTCATGATCTCAGCGTCCTGGGATTGAGCCCTGCATGGGCTCTCTGCTCAGCAGGGAGCCTGCTTCCCCTTCCCCCTCTGCCCGCCTCTATGCCTACTTCTGATCTCTCCCTCTCTCTCTGTCAAATACATAAATAAAAAAATCTTTAAAAAAAATAAATACACATAAAACAAGGTGATACGTAGATCATTTGAAAAAATGTGTGATCAAAGCCTCATAGGCACCTAATCCTACATCTCCCTTCAGAGCAATGGTTCAGTATTCACTAATTCAGTATTCTCAGTGACTTTACGGAACATAACTACCACAAATACTGAGAATCAATTATATCTTAGCCCTTGTAATGAGACCATTCACAAAAAGCCCCCACCCCTCAGCCCATGGAAACCATCTTCCTCCCCACCTCAAGAATTTCTCCCACTGACACCCAGGAGTCCAGGCAGTCAATGCTTCATACTGCAATTGACCTACACTCTCCACTAGCTCAATCACTCCCCCCAGGAACTTAGAATTGGAGAACAGATGAAGCCCTGAAGGGCTGGGGCAGCCAAGGTCCTCCTTTTGCATAAACAGAAAATGGCTGAAGGAAGGACATTAGCAGATAGAAGTATCATACAGAGAATACACAGCCTGAGAGAGAGAGAGATGATTTGAAAGGGAAAAGGAAAGGAGGGGAAAAAAAAAAAAAAAACAAGCCTCAGTCATGCTAAGCATAATGCAAGTCATAAGGTAAACACCTGAAGAGTCTGCATCTTTAAGAGACTAGATATTCTGAAGAACTGAAAGCTAGGGGCGCCTGGGTGGCTCAGTGGGTTAAGCCGCTGCCTTCGGCTCAGGTCATGATCCCAGGGTCCTGGGATCAAGCCCCGCATCGGGCTCTCTACTCAGCAAGGAGCCTGCTTCCTCCTCTCTCTCTGCCTGCCTCTCTGCCTGCTTGTGATCTCTGTCTGTCAGATAAATAAGTAAAATCTTTAAAAAAAAAAAAAAAAAAAGAACTGAAGGCTACACTGCAACAGGCGTTCCAGGTATGATTTAAATTTTTCCAATGAAGAATGAAGAGACTTGAATTCAGAAGTAGGCAGAGTGTGGAAAGAATTGGCGACCACAAGGTATTTTTCTTGCTGGAACGGAGCTAGCACAGGTAACTTAGCTCTTAAGAATAGTCCTAGCACTATTCCTGATCTCTGTATGAAAACTAAGATGGCATGTTCATGGAACAAACAAATGCAGCAGCAACTTCCTGCTCCCCAGATTTCTGCCACGGTGCTATGATCCCAGACTATGATTCTTCAGTTTCCCATTTGTAGCAGAAATGGCAGCTCTCTGGGCAGCACCTCCAGCAGTCGTGTTCTGGGAGACATCCCATGGGATGAGTCCCTCAGGACCCAGCCAAGAGCCTGCTCTCCAACCTTCAACAACTACAGGATCAAATCCCTTTTTGCTTAAGTTAAGCAGGGCAATAGCCATTACCTGTAATTGAATCATGGCTGATGAAATTATCAAATATAAACCAATAATAATGATGAATGGAAAAGAAACCTGATATACAAATACCAGTAAATCAAATGAAGGTTTTATTCATACCTGTTTGCCTTTTGAGTAATCCTTTCTAACCACCAGTTCCTTGGTGCATCTTCATAAAATTAACTTGAATGATTCAAAATTCATTTTGTAATATTGAGTAGAAATTACTAACTGAGCCATTAAACAAACTAGCCAGCCACCCAGAGCTACTTACTCTTACTGGCCTACTATAGGAGAAGCTCCCAATAACCTACTTAACAGATTTACCAGATAAGGGATACATACTATATATTCTCTCTGAAAAACACCACTGCTACAAAAAATACAACACAGTGGAGACTAGCAGACTCTGTTTATTATGTCTAAGTACCAGTTAAACTACAAGCTTAGCAATCAAGTGTTTATTTGCAATCCAGTTTATGCCACTTTTGCCAATTATCTGATATAATTAAATAGATGAAGTGTGAATACAACAGTGTTATTGTTTCTATAAGATTTAAGTTGAATCTTTTGGAAAGATCCAGTAAAATGAAATGACATTTTTAAGGCGGGGGGGGGGAGAAATGTCAAATAAAGTGTGGGAACTGCAACATAAAAGATTAGGGGATAGAGGGATTTATAAAATCTAGGATTCCAGCTCATATTACTTCAAGTGTTTAACTCTCACTCTACTTAAAAAAAAAAAAAAAAAAAACCACCAAAAACTGAAAGTGGTAGCTGCTGTATTGTAGATGTGGTTTATGCCAAAGAGGAAATGCAGGACTCCAATCTTTATTCAGAGAAAAGGGCTCTGCCCTACAACAAAAGATAGGCGAATGATTGTGTAAGTTTTTTTTTTTTTTTTAAGATTTTATTTATTTATTTGACAGACAGAGATCACAAGTAGGCAGAGAGGCAGCCAGAGAGAGGGGAAGGGAAGCTGGCTTCCTGCCAAGCAGATAGCCCGATGCGGGGCTCGATCCCAGGACCCTGGGATCATGACCTGAGCCAAAGGCAGAGGCTTTAACCTACTGAGCCACCCAGGCGCCCAACTGTGTAAGTTTTAAGTAGAAATAAAAATAATAAATGTGTGTATCATTTTTTATGATTTACATCTTTAACAAAAATTAAAAACTATTCAGTACCTTGGGAAAGAATCATTCTGTGTATTTTAATAATGAAAAGACAAAAATTGTCACTTTCCCTGTGGCTAAACATAGTTCTTTCCCTTCTTTCTTCCATACTACCAAGCCCTCCATTCCTGCTTTAGGAGAAAGTTAAATCAGTGAAGGAATGTAATCTGAGTTAAAGAAAAACACAAATTTT
This sequence comes from Enhydra lutris kenyoni, assembly GCF_002288905.1. Classification (NCBI taxonomy): domain Eukaryota; kingdom Metazoa; phylum Chordata; class Mammalia; order Carnivora; family Mustelidae; genus Enhydra; species Enhydra lutris. The sequence goes on along the minus strand of NW_019154131.1, from coordinate 2,195,058 downwards.
GTGGGTTTATTCTTTTATTTGTTGATAGTGTTATCTTTTCTAACTTTTCTTTAGAAAAAATTTCAGGGGCACCTGGGTGGCTCTGTCTGTTAAGCCTCCAACTCTTGGTTTCCACTCAGGTCATGATCTCTGTGTGATGCAATCAAGCCCAGCATCAGGCTCTGCCCTCAGCAGGAGCCACTTGAGATTATCACTCTCCCTCTCCTTCTGCCCGCCGCCCCTCCCACCAGGCTCTCTCTCTCTCTCAAATAAATAAAATCTTAAAAAAGAAAAGAAAAAGAAAGAACTTCAATCTTACAGAAAAATTATTGTAATAGAAAAAAATTAAAAAGCCTATATACACTTTACCCAGATTCATCTATTAATCTTCTACCCTATTTGCTGCCTTATCAATTTGCGTTCTCTCTCTCTCTTGCTCTCTCTATGACCCACAATTTGTTTTTCTGAACCATCTGGGAGTAAGTTACATATATCGTGGACCCCTAAAAGTTTTAATGTACATTTCCTAAGAAAAGGGGTCTTCTCTTGCATAGAGACAGTGAACTTTTTAACTCCAAAAAATTTAAAAGACACAGTACTTGTATCCAATTTCTGTTCTAATTTTGTCAAGCGACTAATATACATGATACCCTTCTTTTCCCTCTAGTAGGGAATTCAGTCTAGAATTAGAAAATGCATGTGGAAAAAAAAAAAGAAAATACATGTAGCTGTCATATCTCTTTAGTATTCTTTCATGTAAGATATTTCCAGAGCCTTTGTCTTTAATTTTTTAAGAATACAGTCATTTTGGGGGCGCCTGGGTGGCTCAGTGGGTTAAAGCCTCTGCCTTCGGCTCGGGTCATGATCCCAGGGTCCTGGGATCGAGCCCCACATCAGGCTCTCTGTTCAGCGGGGAGCCTGCTTCTTCCTTTCTCTCTCTCTGCCTGCCTCTCTGCCTACTTGTGATCTCTGTCTGTCAAATAAATAAATAAAAAACTTAAAAAAAAAAAAAAAGAATACAGTCATTTTAACATTTAAATAGAACATGTACTTGTTTTAAATAGAACATTAAATAGAACATGTATTTGTTTTAAGTAGAACATTTTCCATTTTGGTATAATATTTTTTAAGCTGAGAGTTTTTCCTTTTGTTACTGGCATATAAAAATATCATTAATGTTTTAAATTAATCTCATATCCAGCTACCTACTTATAATCTCTTTTCCAATAATTTGTCTACAGATTCATTAATGATTCTTTGTAGACTATCATGTGAAAATTATCTGAGAATAATGCTTTTTTGTTATTTCCTTTACAATACTTATTCTTTTTATTTCTCTTTCTCATCTTACTGACCTGTCTCAGACATCCTAATGCTATAGAGAACTTAGTGACAGGGGAATGTCTTAATATACAGGGAATGAAGCACTACATCATTGTTAATGTTAAGTCTTAGTAACCCTCAAACTTAGGAAACTAAACAAATTCAATGTTCCTAACACTGGTGAACAGTGAGTCCAATAGCCCTCTGAAAACAGGAAGGAAAATGCTCTGGTTTTTCATAAAGTTCCAGCTTTTATTCTTAGAGAATCCTTTCTACTTTGTTGATGTTTTTTGGATAGTAATAGTAGTAAGTTTTCTTTGATACTTTTTATTTTAGGAAATTAAAAGTTGACTGAAAAAAGGAAAGAAAGGCTTATGTCAGTTCAACTGATTTTTTCAAATCCGTAAGTCTGGGAACCAGTAAAATACATGATCTCTGAGTCCTTTATGGCCCCAGTGTTATAAGTGAGAGAGACGAAGGAATAAAGTGTAGAGGGATGTAAGGCACTAATTATTTACATTAAAAAAAATCAAGTAACTTAAGTTCAAGTCTTTATTTAATCAATACCTTTCTGATTTCTAAGCTTTTAACTGCACCATGCCCCTAACTTCTACTTAAATAGATAAATCTTCAAAATGTAACATTCTTACTGAACCATTCTCTCAGTAAAAATGGCTTCCAATTGCAAATCACTGTAACTTCAACACGTGATGTAAAATTAGTCCCATCCCATCGTTTTCTTTGAAAGCATGATTCAGATCTTACTACCTATTCCTTCTATCTAAATCATTCATTCCTTCAAGTGACGTTCTGTTTCTATAGCTAAATACAAAGATTAATCAAAGAATTTGCCTAATAAAATCACTTAACTTCAAGGACCTGGAGACAATAAGAAAGAAGAAAAAACAACTCACTTATCTTAGGTTAAAATAAGAGAGCCATCTCAAAATGCAAAACACAGGAACTGACTCCTGAAAGAGCCACACCCACGACAGAAAAGGTAACAGAAGAGACCACAAAGTCGTCCAAACTCTGCGCATGAATCCCTAAAGAGGTATCCAAGGCAAAGCAAAAGAAAGATCTCTTAATTACTTAAAGGTAGTGGCAGCCAACAGCACTTAACATATCAATCAAAAAGATAACAAACTTGGGGCACCTGGGTGGCTCAGTCAGTTAAGTATCTATTCTTGATTTAGGCTCAGGTCAGGATCTCAGGCTCTTGAGATGGAGCCCTGCTTCAGGCTCCACACTGAGCGAGGAGTCTGCTTTTCTCTCTTCCTCTACTTCTGCCCCTCCCCCCCCACTCATGTGTGAGAGCTCGAAATACTCTCTCATGTCCTCTCTAAAATAAATTTTTGAAAAATCATAACAAACTTAATCAAAGTCATATAGTTTTGAAAAGATACTTATAGGCATAACTGAGATTTTGCTATAGTGATTAAATAGGCAGGAAGGGAGAAAGGGAGGTTTTGGATGCTTGAAATATGCTTCCATCTAACTCTGGGTACAGAATCTAAAAGCAAAAAGAACTCCTCCCAGAATAACTGCCTAGCTTTACCAAAATCATAAGGAAAACGCCAACAGTAATAAAGATTGTTCAACTGACCAGGAATTCCTTCCCCTTTGTCAGAAACTGAAAATCCAGAAGGCTAAGAAATCCTAGCAAAGTTGGCAATACAAGGCAGTATGTATCTCGGAGCTAAATTCTAGGTACAAACATAAATGTTCTAAGAGTTCCTAGGAAAAAGAAAAGACCACAGATGGGCACTGCGGGAAAGGGTAGAGTGAAGAGGTGAGTGTGAGACAGTCAGTGTGTGAAACTAGCAATGTCTGTATTTTTATTCGTCACAACCAGAGGACTGCTACTGGCATCTAGTGGGTATAGACCAGGGAAACTGCTTAACATACAATGCATAAGAAGACACCCACAACAACAAAGAATTATTCAGCCCTGTCAAGTGTGCAGAGGTTCAAAAACCCTGCCATGGGGCCTAAAGAAACCATAGCATATGTTCAATAACAGACATTGTATGACAATGTTCACAGTAGCATTTTTATAACAGCTAAATATCAAAAGCAACTAAAATGTCCATTTACAGGAGAATCAATAAGTAAGAGTATATTCAACCAATTCACAGCAGTGAAAATGAAACAAATGAACAAACCAAAGCTATTCTCAACAATAAACATATGAACCTCAGAAAGTTTAGTCTTAAACTACTCAAAGCACATGTCTATTTTTACAAATCCAAAAAATAAAATTTAATCTCTTCTTAAATGATAAATGCATATAAAATAAATCCATCTTTCTAAAGCATGGGAATACTGGGTTGCCTGGCTGGCTCAGTTGGTGAACCATATGACTCTTAATCTTCAGGTTGTGAGTGTGAGCCCCACACTGGGCAGAGAGTTTTTTTTTTTTTTTTTAAAGATTTTATTTCTTTATTTGAGAGAGAGAGAGATCACAAGTAGGCAGAGAGGGGGAAGCAGGCTCCCTGCTGAGCAGAGAGCCCGATGCGGGGATCAATCCCAAAACCTCGAGATCATGACCTGAGCCGAAGGCAGTGGCTTAATCCACTGAGCCACCCAGGCACCCCTGGGCAGAGAGTTTTAAAAAAATAATAAAATATTGTTATGTGAGATCGAGCCCTGCACCAGCTCTGTGCTTAGCAGGGAATCTGCTTGGGATCCTCTTCTTCTCTTTGCCTCTCCCCGCATAGGCAGGGATTCTTATAAATCTTAAAAAAAAATAAAAAATAAAAAAAAATAATAAAATAGATAAAGCAAGGGAATACAAACACAAAAATCAGGACAAGATTGCTAAAGGAAAGCAGATGGGATAGAAGAAAATCAAGTAAGTATATCTGGGTGAATTCATAAGACTGTACCATGTCTTTTGTGTACCTCAAGCATTAAATAAAATTTTTAAATTGACGAGACAACCAATACAAGTGATAAATTTCTGAAAATACCTAGTAAATTGAAATATACCTTGAATTAAACTACAAAACTTTTTTAACTTCTATGCTAAAACTATTCTTTAATACAACCTTTCTGTAATACCTAACAATTACTTCCAGCTTTTCATTTTGACAATTCCGTATTTTTGTATAAATGTAACAAAAAGGACCTGCATGGCCAATGAAGACTCAACACGGCTTCAAAAGTTGTTTTCTAACTATATTTTGTGACATTATTTTAATTGAAAGTCTGTGATTGGGTTATGTATTTGTATTCAAGTACTTAAAATGGCAATAAATTGCTTGGGTCTCCTCTCCTTAGTCTTACTCTGTTATACCACCAATAACATAATTATATAACTAAATATCTTTAAATTTACAGATTAAATGAACGAACACTCAAGTATGGCTCCTTCGGGAAAATAACTGACTTTTAAATAATCATCAATTATAACACCCACAATGATTTTAGCATTAAAAGGTAATTTGTGTAAAAAAATCATTTGTACACTAGGATAAAAATCTTTTCTAGCTATATGAACTATGCATCCTACCAATACCCTTTGATCTGGGAGGAAATTTTTACATAAATGCATCATTAACAGCAGAAGAAAAGAAAGTTTACAAACAGAAGTAATTCTAAGTAATAAATCTTTTTATCTAGAAAGTAGTTTGTAGTGTTTCATAAAAGCAATTTCTCACATTGCAATGCAGGGAAATTTCGTATCAGATCTTACTATTTAATTGTCAAAGGTACAGAGAATATAGTCAAACAAACAAAAAAAAAACTCAGTAAGTATAAATGCATACACTTTTGAAGTAAAAAATAAATTCTAAATATGGATACTACATGGAATCATAAATTACCTGATAGACAATGATCACAAGGCAGAGAAAGGATTATCTTGGCCTTAAATTTATTTTTTAAGAATGGAAAATACTAATTGTTTTAATTCTTTACTCCTGGACTCTTTCTAAATCTAACTATTTTAAAGCCAAACATAATCTCTAACCCGTTATATCAATAAAACATCTAAGCATGGAACAAGAAAATGTTTGGTGGCTTAGTGGATTAAGCCTCTGCCTTCAGCTCAGGTCATGATCCCAGGGCTCTGGGATGGAGTCCCACATTGCACTGGGCTCCTTGCTCAGCAGGGAGTCTGCTTCTCCCTCCCCCTGTTCTTGTGCTCTTACCAGGCACTCTCTCTCCCGCTCCCTCTAAAATAAATATATTTTTTTAAAAATTTTATTTATTTATTTGACAGAGAGAGAGATCACAAGTAGGCAGACAGGCAGAGAGAAAGAGGGGGAAGCAGGTTCCCCACCAAGCAGAAAGCCCAATGCGGGGCTCGATCCCAGAACCCCAAGACCATGACCTGAGCCAAAGGCAGAGGCTCAACCCACTGAGCCACCCACGCGCCCCTAAAATAAATATTTTTAAAAAGTTATGAAAAATTTAAAAATCATTTTTAAAACATGCAAATTTGTATCTGATTGAGATTCACAACCTTTATGAAAAGAGCTAAGAAGAGAAACTACAGAATTTTCTAAAATTTGAGTTATAAAAGAAAGCTTCATTCCCTGTTAATGCCAATTTTAGGAAAATCACGGAACTATACTAAAATATGGGTCCAGACAGGAGCAAAAAATTATGCAATCAATGCCAACTAACATTTCTGCATGAATAGGGAAAAAAAAAAGATTGTCCTCCTATGACTGTGAATTTAGAAACCTCATTTGTTTTCTAAATCCCTATTATTATGCAGGGTGATTGATAAGGACACTCAAAACAGCCAAACTTGCATTGCACATTAATTGTGAGTTCCTACCAAGAAGTCTGCCAGGCTTGGATTGTCTCCTCTGTCAGAAGACCTGGGAAAGAGGAAATGCTCCCTGGCACAGGCAAGACCTACCGGAATCTCCAGGTTCCAATACCCAGACTCCAGCCACCTATTGCAGCATAATGACAACCACAGGCCTGCGTCACCCACTGCGCACCCCAGGCCCCCGTGGAAGGCTTGCTGGCCAGCCCCTCACCTGGACTTTCGGACTGTACCACCTGCCCCATCCCTGGAACAGATACGCTCAGTGCCTGCGATGGAACCCGTATCAACTACCATCAGCTTTACAGTGAAGCCCATTTCACATTTACAACTGAAATTACCTACACTATCTATCAGAAAAACTCATGAGAAGCCAGGTAAGTCACTTATTACTGTTTTCAAGCATAAGATGTCTAAAATTTGAAATATTTTGAAAACATATTTAAATTTAATTTTGTATGAAAACTTTGAAGTTATTTCTAAAGATTAATAATCACATAAGCCATACATAGTATCAGCTATACTGAGAGGGAAGAAAAAAGGGTTGGAAAATATCAGACAGAATAATCTGACAGTCCTTGCTTATTCCATTATTAATGAATGCAAGGAACACTATTTTATTTTATTTTTTTTTTAAAGATTTTATTATTTATTTGACAGAGAGAGAGATCACAAGTAGGCAGAGAGGCAGGCAGAGAGAGAGAGGGGGAAGCAGACTCCCCACCAAGCGGAGAGCCGGATGTGGGGCTCGATCCCAGGACCCTGGGATCATGACCCGAGCCGAAGGCAGAGGATTTAACCCACTGAGCCACCCAGGCGCCCCAACAAGGAACACTATTTTAAAGAACTGTGACAATTTGCACATTTTTTGGTAACTACCTATCCAAAAAAACAAGCTTGTCGGAAAAGGATTTACTATATTCTCATCCCGTATGCAATGTTGGCATAGTACCTTGCATTGGTATTTGTAAATCATTTATTCTTTTAATCTTAATACCAATACAGGGTTTCTTTAACATTCGAACTGCATCTATAAACACATGAAAGTATTTTCAACATTTCTTTAGATGAGTTTACCCTTCTTTGAAATCTCAAATACTTAACCAAACTGTAATAGTCACAAATATAATCATGGTACGAACACAAAGGAAAATCATTATGTTACCCCATGCTTCTCCTTGATTTAAATTATGATTTTAATAAATATAAGACCAAACCCTCATTAATGTTCATGAAAATAAACTCATCACATTTTGTTTGTTTGATTCATAACTTTTCTTTGTTGTTTACAGCCTGGTCTTTTGCAGAGTAGTATGGGCCATCTGCACAAACTCTTTCAACAGTATTATACTAAAGATAATCCTCACTGACAACTCTTTGAACATTGAAATCTTATTAAATGAATCTTTTTTTTTTTTTTTTAAGATTTTATTCATTTATTTGACAGAGAGAAATCACAAGTAGGCAGGGAGGCAGGCAGAGAGAGAGGAGGAAGGAGGCTCCCTGCTGAGCAGAAAGCCCGATGTGGGGCTTGAACCCAGGACCTGGGATCATGACCTGAGCCGAAGGCAGCGGCTTAACCCACTGAGCCACCCAGGCGCCCCTAAATGAATCTTTTTAAAAAACTGCATCTGTTTTGGTTCTTTATTGTGCTGTAACATAAGATACTTCATTTTCATTCTTACTAGTTTTCTGTGCTATTAGCCAGCTATGATTATTCCCATTTGAGAGATGATGAAACTAAGGCTCAGAAATGGAAATCACTCCCCTGAAGTCAAACAGCAAGTAGATGCCATGAACTGACTGCACATTTCGTATACCCAGACCCCAAATATAAATGACCTCTTTGCTAGGCTCTTCAGCTACCATAATAAAGCAAACCAAAAGCCCACTAAATAAAGAATAAACTTGCAGTACCAAGCCCAGATGGTTTCACAGAATTATGGTCAATGTTTAAGAAACATAATCCAATGTTATTTAAGCTATTTCTGAGCACAAGGGGAAAAAAAAAAAAAGCTCTAAAGTCCTTTAAGAAGCATGCCTAAATGGGTAGCAAAACTTGAAAAACGGCCCAAGAAAACTGCAGAACAATTTTAAGAGTATTGATGAAAAAATTTTTTTAAAGATTTTATTTATTTATTTGACAGAGATCACAAGTAGGCAGAGAGGCAGGAAGAGAGAGACGTGGAGGCAGGCTCCCTGCTGAGCAGAGAGCCCAATGTGGGGCTTGATCCCAGAACCCTGGGATCATGACCTAAGCTGAAGGCAGAGGCTTAACCCACTGAGCCACCCAGGCGCCCCACGAAAATTATTTTTTAAAATGAGGAAGCAGGCAACCCTCTCAGACCCCTTACTCTTCAGGTGCTTTGTACTATTGCTCACTATCACTCAACAAACTTTGCTTTGCAGCCCACCACAAAAAAAAAAAAAAAAAAGAGGAAGCAAAATCCAAAAGCACATTAAAATAATAACCATGGGCACCTGGGTGGCTCAGTTGGTTGGGCAACTGCCTTCAGCTCAGCTCATGATCCTGGAGTCCTGGAATCAAGTCCCGCATCAGTCTCCCTGCTCAACAGGGAGTCTGCTTCTCCCTCTGACCCTCCCCTTTCTCATGCTCTCTTTCTCTCTCATTCTCTCTTTCTCAAATAAATAAAATCTTTAAAAAAATAAAATAATAAAATAATAAGTCATGACTAAAAACTCATTCCAGAGTACAAGAATGTACCAATACTAGTATATTTGTTATATAATTTTTGTGTGTGTGCATGTATATGTATGGTTAATATACATAAATGTGTATCTGAACAGACACATATTCTCTAGCTTGGTTCATTGAGAAGGCACAGGAGCAACATCCCAATATCAATAACCACCTAGATCCTGGTTTCTAAATATTTGGGGTAAGAAAAGTTCAAGATGAGCCTGCATATCTCACTGTGCCCAAAAGGGAGGGAATGCTCAAAGAATGATAGAACATGTCAAAAGCACACAGAACCAAACATAAAGGATTCCCATTGACCAAACCTATGACAATTTAAGTGTCAATATAAATAACAATATTAACAGATTATAACTCATTGAATAGAACAGGAAACCATAAATCCTAATTGATAAAGATAAATAAATTTCAATTAAAACTTAAGCAAGTATTTACATAGTTTTTCAAAACAAAACAAAACAAAAAAATAGAGTAGAGAAGCACAGAAGAGTCTAGCGTAGAAGATCTTAAGCAATCAAAGTGAACATTACCAATACCAAAACAAAATGAAATTGTGTACCACCTGATAAGATGTAATAAAAAGAATAGAGTTCCGGGGCGCCTGGGTGGCTCAGTGGGTTAAAACCTCTGCCTTTGGCTCAGGTCGTGGCCTCAGGGTCCTGGGATCGAGCCCCACGTCGGGCTCTCTGCTCAGCAGGAAGCCTGCTTCCTTCCTCTCTCCCTGCCTTCTTGAGATCTCTGTCTGTCAAATGAATAAATAAAATCTTAAAAAAAAAAAAAAAAGAATAGAGTTCCACCTCTGTGATATTCCTGCCAATGATGCCTCAAGATTCTAATCACAAGAAAACATTAGAAAACAAAAATTAAGGGAGAGTCTATAAAATAACTGGTCTGTAATTCTCAAAGCTATCAATATTATGAAAATCAAGTGGGGGCGCCTGGGTGGCTCAGTGGGTTAAGCCGCTGCCTTCGGCTCAGGTCATGATCTCAGGGTCCTGGGATCGAGTCCCA
>NW_019154131.1:2172032-2185143 GCF_002288905.1 Enhydra lutris kenyoni | reverse complement strand
CCGGGCTCTCTGCTCAGCAGGGAGCCTGCTTCCCTTCCTCTCTCTCTGCCTGCCTCTCTGCCTACTTGTGATCTCTCTCTGTCAAATAAATAAATAAAATCTTTAAAAAAAAAAAAAAAGAAAAGAAAATCAAGTGGGACAACTGGGTAGTTCAGTGGTTAAGCATCTGCCTTTGGATGATCCTGGGGTCCTAGGATGGAGTCCCGCATTGGGCTCCTTGCTCAGCAGGGAGCCTGCTCCTCCCTCTGCATGCCACTCCCCCTGCTTGTGCGTGCACGCTCTCTCTCAAGTAATGAAAATATTTGAAAAGAAAAAAGAAAAAGAGGGGTGCCTGGGTGGCTCAGTGGGTTAAAGCCTCTGCCTTCAGCTCGGGTCCTGATCCCGGGGTCCTGGGATCGAGCCCCACATCGGGCTCTCTGCTTGGCAGGGAATCTGCTTCTCTGCCCGCCTCTCTGCCTACTTGTGATCTCTGTCTGTCAAATAAGTAAATAAAATCTTAAAAAAAAAAAAGAAAGAAAGAAAGAAAAAGGGAATCAAGGAAAGACTAAAGACTACTTGAGAATGAAGGGATGCTTAAAAGACCTCAGAACAAGAAAATGTAATTCATCATTCTGGAATGGATACTTTTGCTACAAGAAACATCACTATTACAATAGTGATATATTTAAAAAAAAAATCTAAAGATTGGGTGAAAGTACTTATCGGTGGTAACTTCTTGATTTTGATGGAAATATTGTGGTTTTATAGGAAACTGCCTTTTTGGAAATATCCACTGAAATACTGAGAAGCAATAAAGCATGAAGTTCTTTGTACTATAACTGCAACGTTTCTAAAAGTTTGAGATTGTCCAAAGTAAGGTAAGAAAATTATTTTTAAAATAAAATAAAAAGGAATAAAATTTAAGAAAATATGTAAGATCTGTGTAAAGATATTTTTTAAATGTCCTTTCTAAGGACTTAAAAGAACATTTAAATGGAAAGGCATACCATATTTCTGGGCAGGAAAAGTCAGCATCTGAAAGGTATTTCTCTAAGTAAGTCCAAAAATGAAAGACATTCCTAATAAAACTATCAATAGCTTCCTGGAACTTGACAAATTGATTCTAAAGTTAAATATAATGAGGGAAAATAAACAAGAACAGCCTGAAAAGTCCCAAAAACATGTTATAAAGCTTCAACAATTAAAACACTGAGGTAAAAATAAAAAATAAATAAAAAATAAAACACTGAGGTAATGGTACATAAATAGACCATTATATAGAAACAGAATCAAGCTAAATGACTTTTAATATTGCACTGGTTAAATAAATTATGGTAGGTGCATAAAATGTAATTACTGTGGGATCATTTTAAAAATGAGCTCTACATATATTCGTATTTTTAAAATCACATTCGAGGGAAGCCTGGGTGGCTTCATCGCTAGGCCTTCAGCTCAGGTGGGTCATGATCCTGGGGTCCTGGGATTGAACCCTACACCCAGGCTCCCTGCTCCGTGGGGAGTCTGCTCCTCCCTCTCTCTCTGCCTGCTCCTCTGCCTACTTGTGCACGCGCTATCAAATAAATAAATAAAATCTTTTTTAAAAAATCACATTCAAGTTACAGTATTAAATGAAAAAATATTCAGAACAAGTATAGACACCACGATTTGTATTTAAAAATGTATACATATACAAGCTTTATAGAATATCCTATATAGAATATGTAAAATAACTCTGAAAAGCCCTAAAAGAAACTGTTTAATAGTAGTTAACCAAAATGAAGAAACTGGCTGTCTGATGGCAAAAGTGAGAATATGCAATTTTTACCTATTTATATCTTCTCTTTTTTTAAGATGTACTTATTTATTTGAGAGGGAACATACATTGGGGAGGTGGGGGGAGCCTCAGAGGGGAAGAATCTCAAGCAGTCTCCCCACTAAGTGAGCACAGAGCCAGATGCAGGGCTTGATCTCATGACCCTGAGATCATGACTTAAGCCAAAAGCAAGAGTCCGACACTTAACCCACTGAGTCACCCAAGCACTCCCCCATTTATATCTTCTAAACTGTATACGTTGTTGTATACTTTGCATTGCCCATTTAAAATAATATTTTAATATACATTTATACTATAATGATTTTAATAATTTACCTATCTCAGGTCCAAATTCCTCCTACTAATGCAAGCTTCCCTGAATGTTGAGAGTTTTCAGTAAAGTGTCCAAATATCAAGGTGATAGTTCCTTTTGAAAGTTAAATTAAAAACAAAATGGGTGAGATAAGCAGCCTGGGGGGGGGGGGGGGACTGTACCATCAGACCTCCCCTCAAAGGGACACCTGTGTGCTTTCTAAGTATCTGATGCATTTCCAAAACACAACAGAAGCAACAAGGCTAATGTTGAATAAGAGACAAATACCCTTAGGACTGGTATTTAAACAAATGTCTGAGAAACTAGTTAGAAGATGGAGATAAAGACAGAGCCAAAATAAAGAATTTGACTTCTTTGACCTCATTCAACAGGAGAAAATGTACCTGCAGGAAGAATATTCTGATGAGAAAGGTGAATACTCTCAAGGGTCAGAGAAGCCCCACAGGTAAAAACTAGATTACTCCCCAATGGGGGCACCTGGGTGGCTCAATCATTAAGTGTCTGCCTTTGGCTCTGGTCATGATCCCAGGGTCCTGATATAGAGCCCTGCATCGGGCTCCCTACTCCGTGGGGAGCCTGCTTCTCCCTCCCCCACTCCCCCGGCTTGTGCTCCCTCCCTCACTGTCTTTCTCTCTCTCTGTCAAATAAAGAAATGAAAATACAAAATTAAAAAAAAAAAAAAAAAGATTACTCCTCAACACTACCCATGTCCATCTGCTGGGATCTGCCTGTCACTAAATGATGTGCTTTCCCAAGAAGCAAGACTTCCTAGAAAGAGCCCTGAAGAATGGACAAGCATGCTTTGTATCCAGGTCCTAGTTCTTATGAGTCTAATTATGGAGTGACACTGAGAACATTAGTCCTTTAATGCCTGACATGGTCTAGATCAACTGGGAAAGTTCAGATTTCTGAAATTCCCATGCTAAAAATGAGAAGAGAATTATGAAATCTCCTAAAAGTACTATCACTCACACACACAAACACACACATCCCCCCTCCAAAAGTCCTATCTGTCCAACAAATTGTCCATACTTAGGCATTTCTAATTTCTAAAGTTTCCAATTCCTTCTCTAGAAAATAGTAAATCAATAGTCGGTATAACTATTTTGTATGGCTATCAAATACATTTTCAAATGCATAATTTACTAAGGTTTGAATGCTAAAACACTGAACAATTTCAAATATAGGTTTCGAAAAATTTACTGATGCGTGATGATTATACATTTAAACTATCACTACAGAGGTGCCTGGGTGGTTGTCTTTAAGCCTCTGCTCAGGTCATGATCCCAAGGTCCTGGGATAGAGCCCCTCATTGGGCTTCCTGATTGGCAGGAAGCCTGGTTCTCCCACTCCCACTCCCCATGCTTGTGTTCCCTCTCACTGTCTGTCAGATTAATAAATTTTTAAAAAATCTTTAAAAGGGGGCACCTGGGTGGCTCAGTGGGTTAAGCCTCTGCCTTTGCCTTGGGTCATGATCTCAGGGTTCTAGGATTGAGCCCCACATTGGGCTCTCTGCTCAGCGGGGAGCCTGCTTCCCTCTCTCTCTCTGACTGCTTCTCTGCCTGCCTGTGATCTCTCTCTCTGTCAAATAAATAAATAAAATCTTTAAAAAAAAATTTTTAATCTTAAAAAAAAATAAACTATCACTATATGTTTCCTTCAATTTTGTGTGTTAGGTCCCACTATAATTCAACAAAGTTAACAGAAAGAAGACATCCCTGCATAATCCCTAATTCATCTTTAATTCATGCCACACAACAGGATGTAATAAGGGATATTAGGATTTTCCAAATTATCATGCTATGGGCAACCATCAGTTAAACATTCATTATCAACATGCATAAGTAGGGCATGAAAAGATACAGTTCTATTTCAGCAATAAAGATGAAAAACAAGGTAAGCTTTAATAATGTAGACAGGGAAGAAAAAAAAAACAGACCAGGAGAGGAAACATGGATCACTGTGCAGTGGAAGACTATGAAGATTGTGAAGGTGAAATGCACATCCCACTTTGACAGGGGTCCCCAAAACACAGCCACTAGAAATCTGGGCTCTATCCAGCATTTAATAAAGGTATTATTTTTCCTATTTTCAGTACCTAAATTAATGTACAGGAAATTTGCTTTTCAACTAGTATCCCTAATTATAAATGCAACAATGCTCATTCTAAAAAATCTCTAAGAAGGAAAATAAAAATTACCAGTAATTTCACTATCAAATTAGCATTCTGGTGTATTTTCTCTAACATATGTACATTTATAAAAACATAATGAAACACAACTAGGGTCATGTGATGTATAAAATTTTGTATAATTTTCTTTCATTAAACATAGGTTTGGAATAATTCTAAATTTTAAAATATTCATCCAAGATACAAATATCACATCACAGTGTGCAGTTAAATAGCCCTTATGCTAAATATTTAGGTTATTTCTACTATTTTGTTAGCAAAATAGATAAGAGATCAGTATTTCATTGATGGAGACCAAAGAGCCCCAAGCTTTCCTTGCAGATGTTCTGGTGAAGTGAATAAATGAGAACCACAGCTCTAGTGATCAGCTCTTATCTACTGAACATGACATGACATCCTTACCAAACCAGGCTCCTTAGTTCAGCCCTTCACAAACACTTGTTTGCCTTGATCCCTTTGTTACCGTTTTTGGAATTTTGTTTGGTTTGAAACAAACTGAGAAAATAAAAGTGATTAGAGGCCAGCCTTAAAATCCAGTGACTTACCACACACCTGCAGTGAGCTTTGCCAAATAGGGTAGAAGAGTATTGGCTATCTGTAGCCCAGAGAAACCTAGAAGACAAGATCTAAGGTAGAGTCTGACTTGGATTTTTCTCAACCTGACCTTAAGCAACTCTCCTTTGAGACCAGGCCAGAATTCCTAAGCAGAACTAGCTTTCAGGGATATAATAGGAAAGGTATAGGATAGCTATACGCACTTGGACTTCCAATCAGACAAGAATTAGAAAATAGCAATTGTGTTTCAAAAGGCGGGGGAGGACTTAATGTAAACGAAGCATTTTCCTCATGTGCTGTTCATACTGCAGCCTGCAATCCTACCCAATTTGGTGGATTATATCGATATTTTTATAATATGTGATATGGAACAAGACAGAAAATATCAGAGTACAGCACAGTGTACAAAGCAGTATCCTGGATTTACAGAAGTGAATGAAAATACTTGGGTCCCTGCCCTTGTAGAATTCTTACAGTCTAGAAACTATCAAATAATCACATAAATAAAGAGCAACAGTGTAACTAAACATTCACGCTCAAAACAATCCTTTTCTTGAAATGTTGGGAATCACTGATCTATTGTATTCATTGCTATATGCTTAAGTGTTGTGGGAGGAAACAACTAGGGAATTAAGATAGATTATCATTAGGAAAGCTGATTTAGATTGGAGGAGAGGTGCATGTGACAGGTCAGGATTCTTTAAGCAAGTACATTCAAGCAGAGACTGGAATGATGTACCAAAAAGAAAGTGGGAAGAAAGTCTGACAGAAAACAGCACCTTCAGCAAGGGCCTGTACACTTTAAGAAAAAGAAAAGCCAATGGGCAGAGAGGAAAACTAAAACCATCTAGATAAGGTTTGGAGGTTGCTTCCTTCAGACAGGAAGAGATAATGCAGGAATTTTAAGTCTCCCCAGAGCAATGAGAATGATCCAATTTGCATTTTAAAAGATCGAATGGAGCAGAAATAGGAAGGAGTCTGGAGTGGCTACTGAGATGATGCCAAGCAGAGACTAGAGGACTGATCTAATATATATTTTGGAAGCAGAAATGATAAGGTTTGGCGACAGTCTGGATGTAATGAGGGCTAAGAAACCATGAGATACCTGCGATAACTCACAGGTTCCCCCAAGTGAGCAGTGAAATGGGATGAGATCCATGAGAAACCCAGAGAAGCAGTGCTGAGAGGAAAGATCCCAGTTCACCTAGTTACAGTTAACAAGTAGAGATGTCAAATTAATAACTATTACTGGATGGAGATCTAAAAAAAGAAGTCAGCATCAAAAGGGTTTTATGACACATGATTCTGCTCTGTATTTACCCTCAATAATAAATAACACAAATGCAAAAAAATCTAAAATAAATTTTAAAGATTCTATGGAGCAACAGCTTATAAATACCATAGTAGCTGAAGCCACAGCGTATCTGAAAATGTAGAGCAACAGTGTAACAAAACATTCATACTCAAAATAATCTTCCAGGAAATGGTAGAGAATCACTTGTCTATTGTGTTCATTTGCTGTATGCTCCACATCTAACATAGCACATGACACACAGTAAGTGTTAAAATACTTACTGAAGAAATATACCCACTATTAGGCAGAATAAACTACCCAGCAAAAATAAGTGCAAATAACAAGTAACTGGGCAAGGAAAAGCTCTGTACTATGAAGCATACAAATGTGATAGAACAAAGACAATTCTCAGGGAAAAAGGAAAATGAGTTATTTACACTATCATAGCCTAATAGTATCAAAGCTAGATTCTGTTCCTAAAAATCAGCTTAATTTCAATACCAGAAATTCCATCCCTAGACAACCAATGGTAAAATATGCTCACCATTCCCTATCATCCCTAGATATGAGAAAGAATTAAAATGTAATAAAAGTTTGATATTTAAAGCTATAGTAAAATCTCATCTAGGTTACTAAAACAAGAGATTAGAAGGAATTTTATTAAAATAAAAATGGCAATTACTGATTTTTCTTTATTCTCTTGTTCACAAAAGTCATACCGATACATAGAGAATTCAGAAAATGCACACAGACACAAACGAGAAAAATTACCCATAAGTTCTTCACCCAGAAGTAATTAACCACTTAAAACATTTTGCACAGAACTTTTTCTGTGCATACATGGTGGTGGAGAGTAAACAGTAATCCACGACTAATCATATAATTGTATAAGACTATGAAGGAGATTACAAAATGCTGCTATAGCTAGTGTACAGTATAGAGGGAAGACCAACTTGAAGAAGTAACAACTGAGCTAAGTAAGCTATCTGAAGGATGAGATGGAATTAACCAGAAAAGAAGAGCAGGTCAGGGTAGCAGTCAAGGTAGAGGGAACAAGAATGTGAGCAAGGTACCAGCCCCACCTAGCCAGGCAATGGGGGGGAAAATTTGGCTGGGCAAAGCCTTACTGAGAGAGCTGAAAGGACTTGATTCTCAGGGAAAGAAGGATTGGATTGTTCCAAAGGGCATGGAGGGTGGGGAAATGAGAATCTTTGAGGGTGTGCAATACAATATTTTAAAGATAATAACACAATATTTTAAAATTTATATTTTAGTTTCCACAAAACCTTCTAGATTGATAGCAAGTGAAGAAAAACAGTGACTTTAACTCTTGCACAACTCCCAAAAAATTCATATTAGAAATGGAGGTGGGCAGAGGAATGAGTGTGTATGTGTGTGCATGTGTGTGTATATAAAATATAAAATATATAAAATAAATGTATATTACTTTAAAAGACCAAAAGACCGGCATTAGACACTGAGTTTAATGATAGTATGGAATATACCTGTTTTATCATCTCTAATAAATATATAACAAATTAGTATCAAGGGAATAATCATTTGCTGTATGAAGAAAAACTGGCTAACATAAAGGGATGATCTTAAGAACACCCAGACAAGAAAAAAAATCACTATCCATAGGACAAAGCCCCACACAGAGACTTCTGGCCTCCAGAGAAAAGGACCTGGTGGTGGAGCAGAGTAGGTCCCTCAAAGGGCTGGAGAGAGTATCCCTCAACCCTAACTATCCATTCTTCATCCATCTATTCACTCAAGAAAAAGATTTAACCCAGCAATTCTTACTAGGCATATATCCAAGAGTAAAGAAAATCACACATACATACTAAAACTAGTTTGTGAATGTTCATAGCACATTATTCATAAAAGCCAAAAAGTTGGGGCGCCTGGGTGGCTCAGCGGGTTAAAGCCTCTGCCTTCGGCTCAGGTCATGATCCCAGGGTCCTGGGATCGAGCCCCACATCGGGCTCTCTGCTCGGCGGGGAGCCTGCTTCCCCCTCTCTCTCTCTGCCTGCCTCTCTGCCTACTTGTGATCTCTGTCTGTCAAATAAATAAATAAAATCTTTAAAAAAAAAAAATTTAAAAGCCAAAAAGTACAAACAACTCAAATGCCCATCAACTAATGAATAAACAAAAAGTGATATATCCATAAAATGGAATACAAATCAGCCATAAAAAAGGAATAAAGTACTGATAGATGCTACATGATGAATGAACATTGAAAACATTATGCTAAGTGAAAGACTCTAGTCAAAAAAACCCACTTATTGTATGGTTATACTTAACATGAAATGTCCAAAACAGGTAAATTCATTGAGACAGAAAGCAGATTAGTCACTGGTTGGGGCCAAAGGAGATAGGAGCTGAAGAGAAAGTGACAATAACTGCTAATTGGAACAGGGTTTCTTTGGAGGTGATAAAAAAGTTCTAATATTGATTCTGATGACAGTTGCACAATTCCATGCAATACTAAAACCACTGGATTGTAAACTTTAAATAGGTGGATTATGTGGTATGTGAGTTATATCTTAATAAAATTGTTACTTAAAAAGAAAGAGGATATTTTATTTTAGCACCCCCAGGAATTATGGTAAATTGCTAGAAATATAGCAAAGGAAAAAAAAAAAAAAAGAACCTGTTCTCAAAGCCCTAACATTCTGGGGGGGGGGGGGGGACACCAGTCAAGATACAAAGACAAAACAATGAGAAAAAGAAAGAAAAGAAATCACAGACTACCCAAGTTTAGTTAGGCACCTAACTTAGGCCTGGGTGGTTCTGGTGTCAAAAAGAGAACTCAAAATACCAGATTTTCATCCTTTATTTGAAATTTAAATCTAAGTAACTTTTTTAAAAATAATGTACCTATTCAGCTTATTAAAATCTTCATTCTGGGACGCCTGGGTGGCTCAGTTGGTTGGACAACTGCCTTCGGCTCAGGTCATGATCCTGGAGTCCCGGGATCGAGTCCCGCATCGGACTCCCGGCTCCACGCGGAGTCGGCTTCTCTCTATGACCTTCTCCTCGCTCATGCTCTCTCTCACTCTCTCTCAAATAAATAAATAAAATCTTAAAAAAAAAATCTTCATTCTTATAGAAAAGTTAATAATGGATTTTTTAAAAGCATTTGTGCACCTACAAGGTTTAAAACATATTTTTAATTTTAGACAAGCAACCAATTAAAATCTGTTAATAAAACGAAACAAATCTCCAATTTAAATTGTATTGTACCACCAAGTTCGTGGAGTGTTGTAAAGATTGTATGCAAACTTTTCATAATGCCTTAAATTGGGAGAAAGAGGGCCTAAAAAAACGGAATAGCCGTGTAATACATTCCAAAACAAAGCATAGGGGGGTTGGGAGGAGACCAGCAAGGCAGAATTTGAGTAATGATCATAAAGGAGAACTAAGTGTTTCATGACAAAAATGGACCTTTAAGAATTAAAGCCACTAATTTCCAGCCACAACACTTAGAAATTATATTAGCAACTGTTACCATAGAAACGGTGAAGCCGAATTTCCCAAGATGAAAAATAAAAATTCCAGCACATTCAAGGGAGTGAAATAGGTCAAAACTTGGTCCGAACGTAGGTGGAACTAAGCCTACCATAAACTTAACACCGAGATAGGGTGAACCAACGCCAACTTCTAACCCACATTTCCAAAGCAGGTCTTCATAAACCGCCTTGAGGGTAATTTACCAAGTTTAAAAAAAAAAAAAAGTTTGTCCTCTCTACTCCTGGAGCAGAAACCTTACAAAACCTTCCTGAGCATCGCCCACAACCAAAGCCAGCCCTTGCAGACCTGCACCGGACAGTGTAGGGCAAGGCTGGCTCCGAGTTCACCCGGAAAGCATCTGCATCTAGCCCCGTTGGTTTCATTGGCTCGCCTGGAGGAAAAACCCAAGCTCGAACCCAGAGCTTCAGCCTGCCTGACTCCCCGCTCCACATCCCCACCCTTCGCCACGTCCCGCGCGTGCCTGGTATTCCACGCGGAGCGATCCAACTCATTTATTAAGCTCCCACTGTCTACACCGACCGCATCGTGGTTTCAGGCACTGCAAGAAGAGATGGTCCCTTGCCGAAAAAAACAAAAGAGCAGCAAGGAGACTGCGGACGAACCCGGGGAGGGGCTGCCTGCCTGCGGCGAGATGTTCTGGAGAGGAGCCCCTGCTTTCACCCCCCGGGTCGTGACAGTTCCAGAGAAGAGATGGCACCGAGAGCGAAGCAGGCCGTACCTCCCTGGAGTCCCCCGCGGACCAGGCTGGAAGAGGAATGGAAAGGAGTCGGCATCCCTGGACCACCCGCGCGCTCCTCTGTCCGAAGGAGGGGGACCCAGACTTCGACCCCTGGGAGAACGGCGAGCGCGGGGACCGAACCCCCGAGAGGGCCGGAGCGGACTGTCACTGGCTCCCGCCTCCCTCCGCTGCGACTATGGCCGGCCACTCTCTCCCCAGCATGACATCGGCGGCGGTCGTGGACCCAGCGTCTCCAGCACCGCGTCTCCGCTGCCCCGACCGCCGGCACCCCCAGCGGCTCGGAGCAGAGGGGGGCAGTGCCGAGAAGACCGCCCGAGCCCCTCCCCCCACCATCCCTGTCGCCCGGAGTCCGGAAAAGCGGTTACCTGGCGCGCGGGGTGGACCGGGATACGACCCAGAGGAGGAAGATGAGGAGGAAGAGGGTGGCCTCCGGCCCAGGGAGATTTGGGAAATTTGGAAGACTTGTTCCGCACTGGGTGACAGCTGTTCGCTGCGCACGCGCACCGGACTCCAGACGCCTGATCACTCCGCCGCTCCTCACCCTCCCGTCGAGAGGATGAGAGGCAGCGGCGAAGGCGCGCGCACAGAGCCTGTCGGCTCTCCCTACGCGAGGGCGCGCGCGGTGTCACGTGACCACTGGGGCCCGACACTCAGTAGGTCACGTGAACTTCCAAACAGTTTAAAGATGCCTGGCACGGTCTTGCATTGGGATTAGTCTTCCTCGCTGTTCTTAATGTAGATTTGCTGTGGTGCATCTTGTTCTCTGAGGAGGGGTATACCCACTTTTTCCCAAACGGGAAGACACTAAAGAAGGAAGGAACAGGTGCACAGAACCTTGCCCGGAAGTGCCTACCGGGTTCCCGCAGGGCTGGACCTGAGGGAGTCCACGCGCCACACGTCGTCCTGGGCCGCGACGCGGGCCTATGGCGGCCTCCGGCGCGCGAACGTCAGAGTGGCGTTGCCATGGGTGGGGCTTCGGAATGCTCTGCGGAGCCTGGCTAGGATGTCGGGGTTCGCTGCTGGGCAGTAGTGACAGCGTCTTACTCACCCGGGCTCTTGCGCCTCCCAACAACAATGGGAGATCCCGAGTGTGCCAAGGGGTCCACCGACACCTTTTAACAAGAAACCCCCAAGCAAAAGTCCGTGTTCTTTGACTAGAAGAGCGAAACTGTTCCATACTCCCAAGCACCTAGGTGGAGCCCATCCAGGTGTGCGCTGGAGCTGAGGGGAACCAAGCGTGGCCACATAGGAATCAAGGGGAAGCTCTCAAAAACTAGGGATTGGCAGCAGTTTGGCCTGAACTGTAGTAACAGGAAGTGCAAGTGCCTCCGGATCCCTGAACGTACTTAAATTAGCTTGCTACTTCTTGTTACTACGGTGCTGTAACTCCGCCTTCCAAGGTGTCAGAAGGAACCGCATAGACCTTTTAAGCCTTTGTACTGCCAAAGACAGATGGTTAACACCAGATGTTTTGCAAAGCTCAACAATTTTTAACTTCCTGCAGAGTACCCAGCTGGGTCCCTTGTAGCGTTTCCCCTAACGCCCTCTTAGCCAAGACTAGGCAGATCATTACACTCCTGAGCACCCGTGGACTGTCTAATATGCTGAGGTTCCTATTACAATCCACTGATTTCTCCTTTTTAAAGTATCTCAGCAGGTCCACGTACCACACCCTTGAAGTCTTTTCTCCCTGGGAAGAGCATATCGAGGTCAGATGAAATGTGATTAATTAAGTAAGGCTAGTGTGATTATTGGGCCACCACATTCATTTAGTTACTAAATTAGAAACAAGGTTTATGCTCTATTACCCATATACACGTCTGAACTTACCTAATACATATACTCAACTAGGAATTCTCCAAATGTGTATACTATGAGGATTCCAACCGTCCTTACAAGTCAGTTGGATATGCTAAAACAATAAATATATAACCCAGCATTTATTTAGAGCTTACTATGAGCTTGACACTGTTTTAAGTGCCTCACAAATATTAACTAAATTTATCCTTATAGTAATTCAATGGGGAGTTATTGTTATTATCTCCTTATTTTAGATACTAAAACTGAAATATACAGGTTAAGAAACTTGTCAAATAGCTACTAAAATCCAGGGTACTTAGGAAGCCATATGCTGTATCAGACTGGCAACCTGGTACACCAGAATAAAAAGTCTGGAAATCTGAATTCCAGTCCCTTTACAGTTTGCGGATGTATGATGTTAAACAAATAACATTTGTGAAACACAGTAAATCAAATTTGGGGGCTTTTTTAAACTGAAAAATCAGAGTAAAATACTAGCCTTGCTGACTTCAAGCATATTGAACATCAAGGAAGATAATGTAAAATGCCAAAACACTTCAAAACCTGGAAAGCACTGTTAATTTATTAGAGACAGTTTTGGGAATTGAACTGAAAATCAAATGGATTCATGGCACTGTTGAGTCCCTAAAGTATCAAATATCTGTATATTGTGAATTACAATAATAATTAACATTCTAGGGACGCCTGGGTGGCTCAGTTGGTTGAGCGGCTGCCTTCGGCTCAGGTCGTGATCCCAGCATCCTGGGATCGAGTCCCGCATCGGGCTCCTTGCTTGGCAGGGAGCCTGCTTCTCCCTCTGCCTCTGCCTGCCGCTCTGTCTGCCTGTGCTCGCTCTTGCTTCTCTCTCTATG